>NC_091475.1:98771497-99075497 GCF_036971445.1 Narcine bancroftii | reverse complement strand
CATAATCTGGAGAACATTCTTTATAATATTATTCCCTGAGACGTTATAAGATAAATCAACTCTCAGTAGCAAGTGCATTGTTTGATTGATATTTGCAAGAAGCTAACTTTGAAATCAAAATAGAAAGGAAAGAGCACATTCTTGTTGGCTGTTCCATCAGCATCAATGGAATTAAAATTCATGTAAGGTACACATGAAGATATCCAAAGGACAGAATTCATCCCCAGTCACAGGCTGATAAATAAAAATGTGTGGATGAGTTGAGTTTTAATTCTCCCAAGTTGAAACAGAAGAATTTTAAGGGCATAATCACACAATCCCCTACTTAAAGAACACTACCTCTGAAAAAAAATAAACATTATAAAAATGCTCACAGTCATCTCTTCATACCAAGTCCATCGACTTAGGAATGTCAGAAGAGATCCAGCTTTTATCCAATACACAAAAGTGATGGAGAAATTCAACATGACATTCATAGAAAGAAAAGGCAATCAACGTTTCAGACATGAACCCTTTGTTGGGAATGGGGTCATGCCTGAAATAGTTACCACTTTTACACAGCATTAAAAGACGGGAATTAACTGCCTTTTAACTGCTTCATTTATCTGTGTGAATGCAACAAATGTGGGATGGGAGGGGTCATTTTCATCCCATGTATTACCCGCCAAGTTAGGTAGCATCAGAGTTGGGCGTTTCACCTTCCCAGGTCCAGGAGGGTCAAAGGCTGTGACGCATTTATGACATTGAATGCATGTGACTTACCAGAGGGAGATTCAAACTTGAAACAGCAGCAACGAGGTCGTGACAATGTCACTGCCAGGCATGTATATTATATATCACGCAGGACACCAATACGGTACTGCTACAGGTCCTGCCTCTTTTTGCTCCAAGATACTGGGTTGCTACTGAGTCATCCTGACCCTGCTTTTCTTGGTTCAGTGTAATCCTGGGTCGTTCACACACCAATTATGTGGGTTTTCTGTGTAAAAGGGGTATTAGATTCCCATGGATAATGTGTGACCTGCTGAGTTTCTTCAGCACCTTTTTGTATTGCACTACAATCACAGTGTCTGCAGACTTTCTCATTTAAGTGGCTTTTTTTTAGACACTTTGTTCTGTATAGGTTGCAGGGATAGAATTACCTGCTGATACATAACTGGCAGTCAACATCCATCTTAGGAACTACATTGCAGAGTAGGAGTGAAGGATACCATGGTTGTGACTTTTGGTCTTCAGCCACATCTGGCAAGAATGACTCCCTGCGTTTACACAACATGGTGAATATGGTAATGCATCCCAAGGTGCATTGTATGAACCTAACACTTTTTTAAGAGCAACTAAAAGTTTGTTATAACAGCAATTATCTCTGATGTCTTAAGTAACAGAACAAGTTAAATGTTTCCAGGTGACTTTATTGTATAAGAAAACACATAAGAGATCAGGATTTTATGCCAAATGGATTGATTTTAATCAACTGCTTGACTGGAGATGGAGAGGTAAATATTTTTGGGCAGGGATTTCAGAGGCTAAATTAGAGGTACATTCACCAACAGTATCACAAAGAAAGTCAAGGATAATTGGATGAAGGCAGATTTCTTGTGGGGTCTCAGACTGTGGAAGGTTGAACAATTCATTCAACCATCAGTACCAGTTAGTAGAAGACTGACAGGCATTAGGACATCCACTGGCATCTTTGATATTGGATAAATGAAATATTATTATTGGGCAATATTTTTGAAAAGTGCAGGAAAATTGGATAATAATCCTTTAATTCCATTTTACATCTGAAATACACTGTAAACTTGTTATAGAGAATGGATGTTCCATCCTACAGCTAAACATTTTCATCACTAGATAAAATTCACTCTTGTGATCTCCGCTTATCATCTTCCAGTAAGATAAAAGAAAAATGTTAGAGTGCTGGTGTATTGCTCCGTGTAGCACCCCAAACTAGATCAGCTGGAAACCTCAGACTGGAGATTTATCTACTAAGGTAGGAAGAGAAAACTGCACTGAGTCTGCCTGAATTATACTGAATTTAATTGTTTATTTTTGTTATGTATACAGAGATCGAGAGAGGTCTATTCAGGAGTCTGAGAACAGCAGGAGAGGGCATAAGAGAGTATAACCAGAGTACGATGACAAGTTTCAGGAGGCAGTGGAAACTAAAGGCAGTCAATTGAGGGAGATTGCTTTGCATGATTGGCTGAGCCGTATTCATAGCTCTAGAGTTTCCTGTGGTCTTAGTGAGAAGTTTCCATATCAAGGTGTGTTACATCTCAATTCAATGCATCTGGATGGTGCATCTATAAAAACTGGTCATACCCTGTAGACAGGCTAAATTTCCTCAGGGTTCTGAGGAAGTTGAGGTGATGGCAAGCTTTCTTGGCCAAACCATTAATGTGGTTGACCACAGAAATCATTGGTGATATCAACACCTAGGAAGTAAAATCTAGAAACATAAAGCATGAAAACATCTTTCAGAATCAGAATTTATTGTCATGAACACATCATGAATTTCAGTGTTTGGCGGCAGCATCATAGAGCAAACGTTCATATTATAACCATTTTATGATATTACTACAAAAAAGTAAAAATAATCATGCACAAAAAGTAAGGCAGTGTCTTTGGTTCATTGATTAATCAGGAATCTGATGGCAATGGGGAAGAAGCTGTTCATGTGCCATTGAGTGCTTGTCTTTAGGCTCCTGTTCCTCCTTTCTGAAGGTAGCAGAGTGAAGAGGGCATGGCCTGGGTGTTGGGGGTCTTTAAGGATAGAGGCTGCTCTTTTAAGACACCACCTCCTGCCCTCAATGGAGTGAAGTCTGGTGCCTGTGATGTTGTAAGCTAAGTTAACAACCCTCTGGAGTTTATTCTTGTCCTGAGAGTTGCCGCTTCAGAATGCTCTCCACAAAATACCTATATAAGTTTATGAGAGTCTTCAGTGACATACTGAATTTCCTCAGACACCTCAAAGTATAGTCGCTGGCGAGCCTTCTATGTGATTGCATCAATGTGGAGGCAGCCAGGAATTTGACTGAGCCCTCAATGAGGACTGGGTCATATTACCCCGAAGTCCACAATCATCTCCTTGGTTTTGCTGATGTTGAGCACAAGGTTGTTGTCATTACACCATTCAATGAACTGATCTATCTCCCTCCTTGTACGCTTCCTCATTTCCGCTTCTTATTCTGCCGACAACTGTGGTGTCATTGGCAAACTTGTAGATGGCATTGGAATTGTGTTTGGCATTGTAACATCTTCATGTTACTTGACAAGTCTGCACAAGAATGATGGCATCCAGGGTCTGACATTAAGCCCATGGTACATTCACTCACCTGGAAGTGGTTGAGAATCAGGACCATGAAAAGTAGCCTCAAACAGTGGTTTTATGTTGCAGACTGTGTTAAAATTTTTGTCTCTCCATTTTTGAAATGCAACTATTTTAATATTGAATGAGCAGTTTAAAACTAGGTGAAATAGCTCGATAATAGGAGATATATTATTGCAAGTCTAAAATAAAAGCAAAAAGTACATTGATGACATCAAAGACCTGGTATAAGTGCCCAGGCATAACTAACCTTTAGTGAATGTAATGCTTCATTTGTTCCAATGGAGTTCTAATTAATTTATTGATTCATGATAAGTGCTATTTTCTTCCTTCCCCACTGCAACCTCACCCCATTCAAAAGGACAGCATTCAACTCACTCTGTACCAATCCTAATTTAGTCATCAAATTTGGAGATGGGGAGGTGCTGTCGTAGCTTGGCAGACTGACCTCTACCTTGCAGAAGCCAGATAGCAGTTTTCAGATACCTCCTCTTGCATCTCCCTGGAACATGACACATTAATGACTCCCGCACACGTACCTCATGTCAGGAAATGCACAGACTGCAGATGCTGGAATCTGGAGCAACAAACAATCTGCTGGAGGAACTTAATGGGTTAAGCAGCATCAGTGGAAGTTTTCAGGCTGGAACCCATCTTACTGAGTTCCTCCAGCAGATTTTTTTTGTCATTCACTTAAGAAAATTTCCCCTCTCTCACCTCCAATCTGATATTGTCCAACCTAGCACTTCCCACTGTATTTACCCAAGATGCACTAACAGGACTGTCCTGGTGGGCCTATTGTTTCTGCCTGTTCTTGCCCCATTGAACTTGTACCTTGACTCCATCCTGTGTATCCTTGTGCAATTCCTTCCCAACTATATCTGAGATACCTTGGATGTCCTGAACCATTTTGACAACTTGAAATTCCCTGGTCCTTTTCAGTCTTTATATACCTCTTTGAAATATAAAAGCATATATGTAATCTGAGGCTTTACAAAGCATTCATCAAGCCACATTGAGAGTATTGCAGTTTTGTGCCCCATGTCTAAGGAAAGGCATGCTACTGTTGTCCAGAAAAAGTTTGTGAGAATGATCCCATTAATGAAAGTATTAACACATGAGGAGCTTTTGACAGCTCTAGGCCTGTATTCACCGAGTTTAGAAGGAAGAGTAAGGAATCTCATTCCAAATATTGAAAGGGCTAGATGGACTGGACATGGTGAAGAGACTTCCATGGTGGGAGAGTTTAGGACCAGAGGGCACATCCATAAAATAAAAAGACATCCCTTTAGAACACAGATGAGGCGAAATTTCTTCCATCAATGATTCAGGCCTGAGCCCTTCAACAAACATTTCAGGCCTGAAGAGCCCAGGCTGAAATATTAATTGTCCTTTACTTTCTGTGGATGCTGCATGACCTGCTGAGTTTCTCCAGCACCTGTGTATTGCATTCTATCCCATTGCACACCTTTCTGCTTTCCACAGGTACCACTCCCTCAGGGACTTTTGGATTTGCTCATCCCTCCCTACCTGACTTTCCCTGGCCTCTGGCACTTTCCACTGCAACACCAGTTCTTAACACTTCTCACCCACAATCATTCAAGGAACAACAACACTTCAGGTGAGGTAAAGATTCACATGAACCTCATCTATTTCATTTGGTGATCCTGATGCCACCTCTTCTAGATTGGTGAGATCAGGTACAGACAAGATGACTGATTTGCAGAGCACCAGTGCTCTGTCCACAATGGTTACTTCAAGCTCCAAGTTGGATGTCATTTTAACCTGTTCCCATTCCCACACTGACCTGTCCATACATGGCCTTTTCTACGGCCAAGGTGAGGGCCAACATCAACTGGAGAAACTATTCCTCTTGCAAGCCAATGATATGAACTCTGAATTTTTGAATTTTAAATAACCCTTAATCCAGTGATTCCCTCACTCTTTCCATCTGATCTACCTCCAGTCTTCCTATTTCTTTTTATTCCCTCCCTCCCTATCATGTATTAACATCCTCTTTCCACTTCTGGTTCAATCCACCCACTACCCATACATTTCATCCACTAGATTCTACTCCTCCATCTGGTTCCCTCTGCCATACATTGCTCCCTTAAAGGTCTCCATTATCACCTACCAGATTCCAGTCCTGGTAGCCTTTGTATTCCCATTATCCATCAGCACTGTCACCGCCTTTACCCTTTTCTTCCCCCACCTGGGTCCATCCGCCCTGTTCTTCTCTTTGACTACTACTACCTATCACTCACCTGCCACCCCTATCCGATTCCACCTGTCTGTCAATCTTCACACCTCCTCTGTTCATCTACTCCTCTTTATACTGACCACCTTCCCTCTCAAATCTCAGTTTGATGTAGGAGAACAATATCGACAATTCCTTTTCTTCTACAGAGGTTTATACATTCCTCAAGCACTTTGTTTTTTATTTCATTGTCCACAGTCTCTTGTGCCTCCATGTGTACTATTTTGTTTTGACTAATTATGCTTCCTTAAAACAAGGAAAATTATGACCTGGATTTTGAATGATCCCAGATCTATTTTGGAGAATATTAAAGATTTGGTAAAGAGAATAGTATAATGGGTAGTTTCACCTCAAACTATCCATACCAGAAAAGCTCCTTGTGATGAAGCATCCCAAGCTGGTTCTCAGAGGAAATCTTCCTATCCCACTTCCCACTAATTACTCTGCAAGCCCTTCTTTCTCACATGGTCGTTAACACTCCCTGATTATCCTGCCCCCCCATCTACACTAGTGGTAATTAACCCTACCTAATGGCATATCTTTGGGATGTGGGAGGTAATTGGAGTATCTGAAGGGAACCTACACAATTAGACGGAGAGGGTCAAATTCTACCCAGACAGCCAGCAAGGTCACTATTGTTGGAGCTGTGAGGGAGCAGCAATATCAACTCTGTCACTCAGCAGGATTTATTGCACACAACTTGAGAAATTAAAAGGTTAACTCAATTCAAATATGTTCTAGCCTAAACATTTTTTTTACGTAAATAATATTTACTGCAATGAATTGAACTGAAAACAAACCATCACCCAACTTATTTTTCAATAAAATATTAATATGCCATCCTTTTTCCTCACTATCTTTCCAATGTTCATTAGTTTTTGCAGGTACAGGCAGCAAGTGGGTTGGTTCGATCAAACATTTGTTTACACGTGGAAGTGACTGTGAAATAGGAGTCTCTGTTCAAGGGATTTCACTAAACAGCAGGTCTGCTACACAACAGAGAATTGACAATTAACCCATGTTGTAAATATTCAACTGACTTATCCTACTCTGAACAACCTTATGCACTTTCTCAATGGTCTGAGCTATAGGCAGAAGTTGAGCAGGCTAGGGTTTTATTTCCATGGCATATAGGTGGATGAAGGGTGTAAAGAATCATGAGCAGGATAGATTGGGTAAAAAGTCTTTTGCCCAGAATAATGAAAAATTGGTAACTAGAGGACATAGATTTAAGGTGAGGGGGAGAAATTTAATAGGAACCTTAGGGATAACTTTTTAAAAAATATATACATACACACACACACACACACACACACACACAGAGTGGTGGGTGTATGGAAAAGGCTGCCAAATGGATGGAGGGATTTAAGCCAAGCACAGGGAGGTGGGACTGACGTGGGTGGGAAAATTTGCTTGGTGCAGGCAAAGTTGGGCCGACGCTGCATGACTCCATAACTCTAATGGCAGAGATTAACAGTTAATATTTAACTCTCACATTCAACACTCTAATTGGACACTGATGAAAGCTATTATTTTCTCAATTATTGTTAAAATGCTAAAGAAATTCTCCAATTTTCTTCCTTCCCACATCTAGTTTTTCACTATGATTCCCAAGATCTCATCCCATCAATGACCCCACTCTCAGGAGCATCTTTCATGATTCCATCTGTATTCCTTGATCACCTGGGTTTATTTGAAAGCCTTTAAACCAATATCCTATTCTATGGAAAAAAATTTTGTTGCAGTGTTTTTAAAAATTCTTATTGAAACAGTAGTTTTGTCTTTGAATCTTCAAGATTCAATTCAATTTACTGTCATATTTTAATAAAACAATATCCTCTTGCATGAAATATGGACAAGTGCAATAGGAGTAAACTGGACAATAACTTTTGGCATTTTACCTATCTGCTCCTTCAAAAGCTATGCGAGAACAAGACCGCACTGAGAGAGTTCATAAAGGAAAAAATTATTACTTCCAGTACTTATGGATGTGTTGAAGTGAGTTCATTCCCGGAGTCTTTTTCTAGGGCATTAATTACAGTTATTCCAAAGAAAGACAGAGACTCCAACACCTGAAAGTGGCCTCATATAGACCAATTTCTTTATTAAATGTAGATTACAAAATTGTAATTAAGGTTTTAGATAATAGACTTGCTAAATATTTACCACAATTGATACACGTGGATCAAGCAGGTTTTATTAAGAATAGATATTCAGCCAATAATATTCCAAAATTGATTACAATAATTAATGCATCAAGAAAGCAACTCAACCAAACAATGATAGTAGCTTTAGATGCTTAAAGCCTTTTGATCGTGTTGAATAGAATTTTTTATTTAAAGTGTTAGAAAGATTTAAATTTGGACCACTCTTTACTGGTTGGGTGAAGGCTTTATATAAAAATCCTTCTGCTCAGGTGATGATAAATGGACAGTTGTCATCTATATTTAATTTGTCTTGATCAACTAGACAGGGCTGCCCATTGTCACTGGTCTTATTTGCATTGGTTATAGAACCATCGGCTCAAGTAATTAGACAGAATGTTAATATCAAGGGTATTAAAGTTGGTGAAGAAGAGTACAAAATTAACTTGTTTGTAGACGATGTGTTAATTTATTTAACACTTCTTCGAAAATCCCTGGGGAAACTTCAGAATCTATTGAAACAATATGGAGAAATGTCCAGTTATAAAGTTAATTGGGATAAAAGTGAGATACTATCAATTTCTGACGAGGATCACTCAGATTGTAAACAGATCACGAAGTACAGGTGGTCTAATAAAATTAAATGTTTATGTGTAAAGGTTGATATTGATTATCAAAATCTATATAAATTAAATTACGTACCTTTATTAAATAAGATTAAGTTCGATTTGAATAGATGGAAGGACTTACCTTTAACTTTAATAGGAAGAGTAAATTGCATTAAAATGAATATATTTCCTCGTATTCAATATCTTTTCCAATCTATTCCTTGTTCAATACCAAATAACTTTTTTAAGGAATTAAATGTGCCAGTATGATTATTCTTATGGAAAAGTAAATTATTGAGTTTCTTTACAAAAATTGACATGGAGGTATGATTTGGGAAGACTTTAATTATCAAATTTTCAGAATTATTAAGAAGCAGCACAATTAAAAGTAAAATGTTTGATATTGACCAACCTCCAATATGGGCTAAAGTTGAATTAGCTCAGATTTCTGAATTTAATGTAGATCAATTTATATATAAATGGAATCCTTAGTATAAATTGCCAGTATTGAGACATACAATGGAGATCTGCTATAAAAGGGATCAAAATATAGGGACTAAAGGTAAAATCTCAATTAAGACACTGTTATATCAGAATAAAATAATTTCTTTTTCAATGAATAACTCCTATTTGAAAGCTTGGGAACTGAAGGGTATTAAATTGGTAGAGGACTGTTTTGAAGCTGGTATGTTTCTTTCTATTCCTAGATTCAGAGAAAAATTAGGGATATTATTAAGTTCTTTATTTGCTTATTATCAACCTCGTGAGTTATTGATGGAAAATTTTGGATGAGCTTTGGTATGACCTGGACAATCTAAATTCAAGATTTTAATTGTCAACAGTGGGGAAAAAAAGGGTTTATTTCTGAAATGTACACTTTGTTACAAAAGAAGACAGTTAAGGTTGACTTATACAAAATGAAGAATAGGTAGAAGGATCTATCTATTTTACTATCTCAGGAGGACTGGAAGAATATGTTTGTAGATAGTGTTACAAAATAAATTAATGTCAGATATAGTTAATTATAACTTTTTGGATCAGTTACATTTAACTCCTGCGAAGTTGAAAAAATGCGGTTTTATTTCTTCAGATTTGTGTTTTCATTGTGGAACACAGACAGGTAATTTCTTACACTCAGTATGGACTTGTGAAAAAGTTAAATCTTTTTGGGAGAAAATTATGAAGTTTTTGGAAGATTTATTTATGATTGGATTGACACTGGATCCATTACTTTTTTTAAATGGGTTATACTGTAATATTAACAACTGGTTTATGATTGGATAAATTTCAAATTGCATTTATTCGTCTGGCATTAGCTGTAGCTAGAAAATGTATTGCTGTTACGTGGAGAATGATGTTGAATTGAATATACAAAGATGGCATAATGAACTAAAATTGGGTCTCTACTTAGAGAAGATAACTTATAATTTACGGAATAACCTTTTTTTGTTAAAATGTGAACATATTTGAAATATATATGTGTTTGGATATATTGTGCTTTTTAAAAAAAAAGATGTAAAGGGTTGGCACACTCCACAGCAACTGATAATTACCCAAAATATGTATTTGGCTCCTGTATGGGGGCAGGGGTGGGAGGGGGGGGGGTTTAGTAGGGGTATAGTTCTTAGTAGGTTTTTTGTATGTATTTTTAAATCTATAAATAATGTTTTTCAAAAAAAAAGGAAAAAATGGAAAGCTGCAGACATCCATGTCAGAATTTAGGATCAGGGATGACTTTCACTTTGTCTTTGTGTGTTCTGCCATATCCAACAAGCACAGTGTGGAAATTGCAAACTCTACCATAGCTGAATCAGTTTGAGGTCAACAGGGCAGGCAAGGGAGGAGTCACGTGATGGAGTAGTGGCCGGACGGTGAACTCCAGCCCTCTCCAGAAAAGTCGGGAAAAACAAAGGAAAACACAAAGGCACAGAAATAAAAGTTACAGAAAAGTGAGTATAAAGGTGGAAAGAAGATGGCGACAAAAAAAGAAAAATCGAAAGCAACGGTAAGAAGAGGAAGAGAAGACAAAGGAGGAAAAAGGTGAAGGCCTTACCTGTCCGAAGAGGCCCGCTGCGGAGAGAGAAACCCGCTCCCTCAGGTCGGTAAATAATGGACTACAAAAATGGCTCGCAGAGCCGAGTAAAAGTGCGAAGCGAATGAAAAAAAACACACCGACGGGAGGGGGGACCAGCTGGGGAGTCGATCTCCACAGCCGGCAACGACAGCTGCAGAACACCTGCAGCAAGAAGAGACCACAGAAGACAATAGAAACAAGAAAGAAGAGGAGGAAAGGGCACCAAAGAAACAACAGATGGTCAACCCAGAGGAAGAAGAAGAGGAAGAGGAAGAGTACAGTGAAATAGAAGAAGAAAAGAAAGGCAAGGTAAAGGATATACTTGCTCTTATTAAAGGATACATGGAGTCATTTAAAGAATGGCAAACACAGGAATTTAAGGATTTAAGAAAAAGAATAAACAACACAGAAGAGAAAATAAATAAAATGGAGATGACCTTAACAGAAATGGGAAAGAAAATGGACAAGATGGAAGAGCGGGCAGTAGCAGCAGAAAGGGAGGTAGAAGACTTAAAAAAGAAATTGGAGAAATCTAATAAAAAAACTAAAGTGACACAAGAACTACTAGCTCAAAAAATAGATACAATGGAAAACCATAACAGAAGAAATAACATAAAGATAGTGGGCCTTAAGGAAGATGAAGAAGGCAAGAATATGAGGGAGTTTATAAAAGAGTGGATCCCTAAGACCCTAGGATGTCCAGAACTACAGCAAGAAATGGAAATAGAAAGGGCACATAGAGTATTGGCCTCTAAACCACAACCACAACAAAAACCAAGATCTATTGTAGTAAAATTCCTAAGATATACTACAAGAGAAAAGGTACTGGAGAAGACAATGGAAAAAGTAAGAGAGGGCAACAAACCACTGGAGTATAAAGGGCAAAAAATCTTCATTTATCCAGATATAAGTTTTGAACTCCTAAAGAAGAGAAAAGAGTTCAATACAGCAAAGGCGATTTTATGGAAGAAAGGGTATAAATTTATACTAAAGCATCCAGCGGTATTGAAAATATTTATTCCAGGATAACAAAACAGACTATTCTTGGATCCAGAAGAAGCACGAAAATTTGCAGAACAATTACAAAAATAGACTGAGGGAGGAAGACGGGTAATGAGAGTTAAAATGATCACGATTGATATGTATGTGGGTAAAGACAAAAATAGACTGAGGGATGAAGACGGGTAATGAGAGTAAAAATGATCACGATTGATATGTATGCGGGTAAAGAGGTATAAGAGTGAATAGAGACAATGAGCATACATGAATGTATCTGTACTTAGAGGAAAATATAGATAGTATAGACAAGAATTAATAAGGGAAGGTAATGGAATAGAGAGAATAAGGAGGGAATTAAAAGAGTGACCTTTGTGACATATGAAAAGTGAAATCTTTTCTGGGGGAGGCGGGGTGGGGGGAAATAGCGGTTACTGCAAAATCAGTTGACGCTTGCGAGTGGATTCGCAAATCCAAATGGAGAGGGGAGATGTGGTTGTCCGACAAGGGATAAAGGACAACTCAGGAGGTGAAGGGGAGATTGGGGATAAATAAGATAGAAATAGGAGAATAAGGAAAATGTTGGATGTTGTAGGAATGTTGTCTTATAAAGAGTTGAAAATAAGAAAACAGAAATGGAAAAGGAGGAAAGGTAATGATGGAAAAACGGAAAGAGAAGATAAACAAAATATAAAAGGGCTACGCTGAACTATATGTCTTTAAATATTAATGGAATACATAACCAAATTAAAAGGAAGAAACTACTAAATTTAAATGAATAAATGTATTCCATTAGAAAAAATAACATATAGGTTAAGAAATAATATTGAAATATTCGAACAAGTATAGGAGCCTTACATTAAATACAATAGCGAAAACCTACCGGGGATAAACATTACCTAAGTTGATGGAAGGAGAAGGAAAGAAAAGAATTGACTCAGTAGAATTTCTGGTGTAATTTTGTTGAATGACAACATTGTCTGACTGGCTTAATGCAACCTAGATTGTATACCTAAAATGGATGAGAGGGGGTGGGTGGGGGGGTGGTTTGGGAGGAAAGGGGGGGGGGGAGAAAAAGTCACTGTATATGTGTGAAAAAGAAATAGTGTATATCATGGCTAATGTGATTTATGGTGTGAAAAATAAAAAAATTAAAAAAAAAACAAAAAAAAACAGGGCAGGCAAGGTGGTTTGTGAGATGAAGTAAAACTTGTGTGTGGTCCAGATGAGTGACCTTTGAAGTTCTTAATATGATATTATGTGGCGGTGCACATCGAGACACAAGCAAACTGGCTCCGCACTGTTACGGCCGTGGCAGTGGAGCACCTAGACTGCTTAGGCAACAGAGCACTATCTGCCCTTATGGAGAAAATTCTCGCACTCGCAGAGGGCCACAGCCGTGTCTCATGTTTGAGCAGTCCTTCCTGGAACAGTTGCCAGACGAATATTTCTCAGATCCACACAAGGCCATGGCCAGAGCAGACGTTCTGTGGTGCATGAAACACGAAAACGAGTCCACTATGAACCAGTTGACTCGTCCCCACCCAGGTCAGCAGACCGGACTCCACCCGAACCAAGCACAACCGCACCTCAACACTAACTGGTGTTTTTATCACCAATGCTGGGGGGCACAAGTGCAAAGATGAACACTGCTATTTTTCTGAAAACGCCCAGGCCAGCCGCTGCTAATGGCTACGGCAGCTGGCCACACCAATAGCCTATTGCACATCACTGACAAGGCTTGTGGCTGGCGGTTCCTGGTCGACAAGGGTGCCGAACTCACTGTCATCCCACCAACTGCCCTGGAGACATGAACGCGTCCATGAGGTCCCACTCTTCGGGCAGCAAACAACACCACCATCAAGAACTTTGGCATGCGCAACGTCCAAATACAACTTGGCAGAGAAAATTTCCGGTGGAATTTCACACATCACTCCTCAGCGCAGATTTTCTACAAGCGCACAGCCTGCTGGTGGACCTGAAGGCCAAATGCCTGATCCATGCCCAGACATTCCAAACCGTCCAACTCAAAGCAACCAATGCTCGCAACACGTGTGGCCATGGTGAGCACCCCAAAAGATGAGTACGGTTGCATCCTAGACAAATTCCCATCTAACCTCAGGCTGCAGTTTACTTCCACCATGCCACAGCACGGGGTGCAACACCATGTCCCAACCCAAGGCCCCCACCCTCCACACCAAAGCCAGAAGGCTTCCCCCAGATAAACTGCAATTGGCCAAAGAAGAATTTTCCCAGATGCAAGAGTTGGGCATAGTCTGTAGGTCTGACAGTCTGTGGGAATCCTGACTTCATAAGGTCCCCAAGTTTTCAGGCGGTACATCCTCCTGCATATATAAGACTTCACGGCCAACCTGAATGGCATGTTGGTTATCTCAAAGGTTGATCTAATGCAGGCTATCACCAGATTCCCGTCCACCTAGATGACATTGGAAAGGCAGCCACCATCACCTCATTCGGACTCTTTGAATTTTTCTGCATGCCGTTTGACCTCAAGAACGCGGCACAAACCTTCCAGCGCTTGATGGACACAGTGGACAGAGACTTGGACTTTGTGTTCATCTACCTGGATGACATAATCATTGCAAGCAGGGACCACGAAGAGCACAAAGATCATCTCCGCAGACTCTATACATGCCTGTCTGACTTCGGCCTCGCGATCAACTTGGCAAATTGCCAGTTCGGGAAAGAATCCATGCAATTCCTGGACCACACGATCGCCACAAATGGGGCAACACCATCAATGGAAAAAGTTGCAGCCATACGCCGTTGGCCTGCCCCAACACCCTCAAAGGCCTCCAGGAATTCACCAGGATGGTTAACTTCTACATCCACTTCATCCCAGGGGCAGCACGCATCATGTGACCACTGTTCGCCATGATATCAGCCAAATGCAAGATTCTAGCTTGGACAGAGGAGGCTGATGCAGTTTTCACCACAACTGAGAACGCCGTGGCAATGCCACCTTGCTGGTACACCCCAGATCAGATGTGCCCACGGCCATCACTGTTGACACATCAGCAACAGCCTTCGGGGGTGTCATTGAACAACAGTTAGTGAAGGCCATTTACCTTTTTCAGTCGCCATCTACGCCCCCCTGAGCTTAAATACAGCGTGTTTGACAGGGAGCTCCTGGCATTCTACCTTGCCATTAGACATTTCTGCTATTTTCTGGAGGGCAGGCCATTCACGGTTTTTACCAACCACAAGCTCCTCACGCAAACCTTCTCTATGTTCAAGGATCCCTGGTCAGCATGGCAGCAATGCCACCTATCATACATATCAGAGTTCACTAACACCATCTGGCACCTCTCTGGTAAGGACAATATCGTGGCCGACACCCTCTTTCGACACACCATCCAAACACTGTCCCACGGGCTGGACTATTCCTAAATGGCGCAAGCCCAAAAAGAGGATGTGGAAAAGCAGGCTTTCCACACAGCCATCACCAGCCTCCACTTTGAAGACATCAGCCTGCCAGGCAGCTCCGCACATTGCTGTGTGATGTTTCCACTGGCTCACCACACACGGTCATACCACAGCAATGGAGGTGCCAGGTCTTTGAGGCCATCAACGATTGTACCCAGTGTCAGACTTCCAAGGTCCACCAATATGTCAAGACCCCCTTCCATCAGTTCGACCCACTGAAGAGGCAGTTTGAGCATATACATGTCGACTTTGTGGGCCCACTACCTGTCTCCCGGGATGCCCGGTACCTGCTAACGGTGGTAGACCGTACAACTAGGTGGCCAGAAGTCATCCCGTTAAAAGACACTTCAACTGATTCCTGCACCAGGGCACCACTCACGCATTGGATTGCGAGGTTTGGGATACCTGCTCATATTACCACTGACAGAGGGGCACAGCTGGCAACTCTCCTAGGTGTTAAACTGCACTACACCGTCACCTACCACCCACAATCTAACAGCTTCATTGAACGCTTCCACTGCCACCTGAAGACAGCTCTCATGGCCCGTTTAACCAGCCCCAGCTGGGTGGATGAGTTCCCCTAGGTCCTCCTGGGCATCTGAACTGCATCCAAAGAGGACCTGCATGCCTCCTCTGTGGAACTGGTATTGGCGCCCCATTAATCCTGCCAGGTGAATTCTTCCCACTGCCCGAAGTCCCAGGTGCCGAGGGGAGAGCAGTATTGCACAAACTAGGGGACAGTTTAGCCTCCTTCACACCACTCCCACCGCCCCCCCACCCTCACACCATGGGCGCCGGCCTGCGTCCATTCATCAGGACTTATTAAACGCAGACTTTGTTTTTGTCCGCCACAGACTGCATTCCACCCCCCTCCAACGACCCTACAAGGGCCTGTACAAAGTCCAATGCAGCACGGGCAAAACCTTCACACTGGACATTGGGGGTAGCGAGGAACTGTTCATAGCCGACTGCACATCTCGACCTCAGCCTGCTGGTCATGTCAGCACAACCCAAGCTCTGGGGTGAGTGTAAGCCCTCTATACATATTCAATGAAACATTAGGAATGGCACATTTGGCGTAGTGGTTAACGCAACGCCAGCGATCAGGATCGGGGTTTGAATCCCGCGCTGTATTGTAAGGAGTTTTTACGTTTCCCTGTGTCTGCATGGGTTTTCCTTGGGGGCTCTGGTTTCCTCCCAGTGTTTGAAACGTACCAGAGGTGTAGATTAATTGGGTGTAAATTGAACGGCATAGACTTGTGGGCCAAAATGACCTGTTACCATGCTGCATGTCTACATTAAATTAGTGATGGTTTATGAGCAAACGCAAACCAAGGAGGTTAGGTAACCTTGGTTCAGGAGAGAATTATTAGTTTCAACAATTTCCCCTTAGTTCTGAAGATTAGATTCATTCCCACAGAAGTTTATTGGAGGTAGGATGCACCATTGCAGCAAGGAAGAAACATAGAAAATAGTTGGAGGAATGGCATGACCTTAATTGTACTAATCTTCACAAGGAATTATTCTGGATGTGGTGCAGTTCCTTAATGTCCTCGACTGCATGCCAAATTGAAATGAGTAAGATACAGATGAATCTCTGAGTCATTGAATTTGGAGAGGCATCCACAGGGCCTTCACAGACTGATGGAGTGAAAAGCTTGATTAGGTTGAGAAAGGCCATAGGTGCTGGTGCTGCGCCCTGAACATTTCAGAGAGTGAGGATCATTGAGAAAGTGTGCAAGGGCTGGACTGGGAGAGAGACAATATGATTCTGTGGCGAGTGAGGAAGTGTTTCAAGGTCTGGAGAAAGTGATATCAAGATCAAGAATGCGTAAGGTAGGGAAGATCAGTGTGGGGCCAGCAGCAACCTTATATTGGGGCATTAGTCAGAAACATTTTGGGAGACTAGAAGATAAAAGTTGTCAAGAAGCCTGAAGACTGGCAGGGAGGGTGTGCAGGAGTAATAGTGACCAATGAAAATGGACGTTCATGGGCGAAAGCTCATATGTTTAGGGACCACGCACTGGGTTTAGGATAAGTTTGTCCCACTAGGACAGGGAGAAAATGGTAGGAAAAGGGGACTGTGGTTGACAGAACAGGTGAGGCAGCATGTTAAGAGGAAGAAGAAAACTTATATTAGATTTATGAAGCAGAAAATAGGAAGGCTCATGTGAATTACATGGTAGCCAGGAAGGAATTTAAGAAAGGGCTTAGGAGAGCTTGAAGGGAGTACAAGAAGGCGTTCTATGCATATGTGAAGAACAGCAGAATGACAAGAACGAAGGTGGGGCCGCTAAAGGATACAGGAGGCAACATGTGCCTGGAGGTTGAGGAGATCCTAAATCAATACCTTGCTTCAGTATCCACAAGAGAAAAAGACCTTGATCAGGGTGAGGTTGGAATAGAACAGGCTTCTATGCTGGGCAATGTTGAGATTAAGGAAGAGGAATTGTTGGATCTTCTTAAAAATATTAAGATTGATGTCCCTGGGTCCAGATGTGATATACCCCAGGTTGCTATGGGAAGGGTGGAAAGAAATAGGTGGGGCATTGGCTATGATCCAGAGATGCTGGAGGACTGGAGAATGGAAAATGTGGTTCCCTTGTTTAAAAAAGACAATTGGGAGAATACTGGGAATTATAGACCAGTGAGTCTTGCATCAGCAGTGTACAAACCTTTGAAGGGGATTTTTAAGGATAAGGTCCCCCATGAGAGACTGGTTCAGAAAGTCATGAGATCCACAGAACTTTGGCTCTGTGGATTAAAAATGGTTTGCAGGTAGAAAGCAGTGAGTAGTTGTGGATGGAAAGCATTCTGCCTGGAAGTCAGTGATTTGTGGAGTTCCACTGGGATCTGTTCTGGGACCCCTGCTCTGTTTAGTTTTGTTTTATGAGACCTTGGGTGGATCCCCACCTCTCCCCCACTCTTCTACCAGGAATTTGGGCAGAGCCCCAAGCTCCAGGGACACTTGCTCTTTATAATTTTTATAAATTACCTAAATGAAGAGGCAGAAGGATGAGTCAGTAAATTTGTGGATGATACCAAGATTAAAGTAGTTGTGAATAGCGCTGAAGGTTTCTGTAAAAAAATAATTAGACAGGATGCAGAGTTGGGCTGAAAAGTAGCAGATAGAGTTCAATCCGGAAAAGTGTGAGGTGATGCATTTTGAAAGGTCAAACCAGAAGACTGAGTAATGGTTGGATACTTAACAGTGTGGAAGAACAAAGGGACATTGGGGTCCAAATCCATGCATATCTCTAGCTTGCCGTGATAGGATAGTTAAGAGGGCCAATGGGATGCTGGGCTTCATTCATAGAGGGATTGAGTTCAAGAGTCAAGAGGTCATATTACAACTCTTCAAATCTCTGGTGAGACCACACTTAAAGTACAGTTTTGGAAGGATGAGGAAGCTAAGGAGAGGGTACAGAGGAGATTTACAAGAATGTTGCCTGGAATGGAAAACAACTCTTATGAGGCAAAGTTAGAAAAGCTGGATCTTCTCTCCTTGGAGTGAAGAAGGATGAGAGAAGACTTAGTAGATGTTTACAAGATTCTGAGAGGCATAGATCAGCTGGACAGCCAACAACTTTAACCCCCAGGGCAGGAACACAAACACGAGCAGACACCTCCACAAAAAAAGGGAGGAAATTTTGAGGGAGACATCAGGGGTAAGTTTTTTTTTAATATATAAGCAGAGTTGTGGGTGCCTGGAATGGTAGGGGAGGCTGAAATATTAGAGGCATTGAAGAATCTCTTAGACAGGCACAAGGATGAAAGGAAAATATAGGGTTATGAGATAGGGCAGGTTTCAAATAAGTAGGTTGAAGGGAAAGTGGACACCTCCAACATCCTAATAATGATCCAGGTTCTTTAACTTTTGCTAAATTAGTAGTTACTTCTCAAGTTAAGAACAGTTTCATTTTTCAAGTCTGTGGAATTCTGGACTGAATCGAAGACTTCTATTCTACTTTGGGGATGTGAATGTAGTGATGAGTAACCATACTTGAACAACAACTTGTCTGTGTGATGAAGGTACTGTTGAGTTGGGAATACCAGGACTTGGAATCATTGGGACTGCAGGGAGGGTGACAGATTTACTCGCAAGCATTGTGTGCAGCTTGGGATAGGGATACAGCACAGTGACAGGCCTTTTCTGCCCATGAGCCTGTGCCACCCTATTACACCCAAATGACCAACACTCCCCTTACACCAGGATGTTTTGAACGGTAGCAAGAAACCAAAGTGTCTGGAGCAATCTCAGGCAGATACGGGGATAACGTACAAATTCCTTACAGACAGCGCGGGATTCGATCCCAGGCCACTAATGCTGTAATGATGTTGCACTAATCATGCTGCCCATATTCTGATACACAATACAGCCACGGTGACTCTAAAACTGATTTGTATTAGATGGTGTTGAGCGTCTTGACTCTATTGGAAGTATACTCATCATCCACTCAGATGGAGACTATTTGATCACACAACTGGTTTGTAGAAAGGCATTGGTTTTGCTGCCACAAACTCCAAGTTACTGGTCCAGTCAAATTCTGGTCAATGATAACTACCCAGATGTTGATGGTGGGAGACCATCAAATTCTAGGCCTGATGGTTAGATTCTGTCACATAGGAAGTGTTCATTGTCTGACACTTATGTGGCATCATTTGATTTCTGAAGGTACTCAAGGACTTCCTGCATGCAAACAAATACAACTATAATTTCTTTCTTAGGTGCTGCAAGCTGAATTAAACATTGCACAATCATCAGAAAACAGACCTGCTTCTGGTCAAATTGATGACGATGATTGGACATGGGGCACTGCCCTTCAGGATTGCTTTATTATGGTCCTGGGCTTGTTACTGAGGTGAACAAGGGAAATAGCAGATGCTGGGGTCTAGTGATTATTGACTTCCAACAAGCAAAATCATCTTCCTTTGTCTGATGCAAAAACTTTATTCGAGGAAGTACTTTGCCGTTGGTCTAATGTGACAGAATATATAGATATGTTTTTGGGAGATAAATTTGGAAAGGTTTGTTAGAGTAAGTCACATACAAACACTTTAAAACAGATCTTCTTTGAAATACTGGAGCTCCGCTAATGCTAGACATATCGGCTCCACAGCCTTTGCAGAAGCTTTGGAGAGTGCCCAAGAGACTTCACTAATGGATTGTTGTTTACAAAAAGGCAACATATGAATGAGCTTGTTTGAGCCACATATTGTCTGGAAGGGAACTTGTTATTCTAAGAGGATCATGTGGTTTTGCAAGCAGAGAGAGTTAAACAGGCTTTGTGTGTGTGTGCGTGTGAGAGAGAGAAAGAGAATGAGAGAGGGAGACACAGAGATCAGTTCTACAGTGTTACAATCAGCAATAGCAGCTGGGACTGGAACAGGACAAGCTGGAAAACTTGTGGAAAACTCAATTTGGAAGACAGATTCTTATTTCAGCCTGGTCAAAGCCCTTGTGGTTCATGCAAGAGAAGAGGACTGGATGTCTAATGTTTAACTTGGAATACGAGAAACAAAAAAGGAATTCTGTGGTGATCTGAAAGAATGAGGTTATCATCTGGAGAACCCTAAAGGGAGCAAGTTTCGTCAGCAAGACACTGGAGTGGCTGATTAAAAAGGAATCAGTTGTGGATGTCCTGGAACAACAAATCACTCTTTAAACCGACAAGAACCATTTACCTTTCAAGCACCAAAGCCTGATGAACTGTATAAATGTTAAGTTCTGTGCACACTCCTGTTCGGCTCCGAATCATGGGTCCTCTACCGGCACCACCTACGGCTCCTAGAACGCTTCCACCAGCGTTGTCTCCGCTCCATCCTCAACATCCATTGGAGCGCTTACATCCCTCACGTCGAAGTACTCGAGATGGCAGAGGTCGACAGCATCGAGTCCACGCTGCTGAAGATCCAGCTGCGCTGGATGGGTCACGTCTCCAGAATGGAGGACCATCGCCTTCCCAAGATCGTGTTATATGGCGAGCTCTCCACTGGCCACCGTGACAGAGGTGCACCAAAGAAAAGGTACAAGGACTGCCTAAAGAAATCTCTTGGTGCCTGCCACATTGACCACCGCCAGTGGGCTGATAACGCCTCAAACTGTGCATCTTGGCGCCTCACAGTTCGGCGGGCAGCAACCTCCTTTGAAGAAGACCGCAGAGCCCACCTCACTGACAAAAGGCAAAGGAGGAAAAACCCAACACCCAACCCCAACCAACCAATTTTCCCCTGCAACCGCTGCAATCGTGTCTGCCTGTCCCGCATCGGACTTGTCAGCCACAAACGAGCCTGCAGCTGACGTTGACTTTTTACCCCCTCCATAAATCTTCGTCCGTGAAGCCAAGCCAAAGAGAGAGATAAGAATTTCCTGCAACCAGTGAATTTGGAGGAATGAAAAGTGAGATTGGACTGTGAACCAAATAACTTTTCTGAACTTGCACACACATTACATTCATGTACACTTAGAATTAGAAGGGAGTTAAGTCAATCATGATAAGTTAAAGTGTGATTCTGTTTTCATGTTTAAAGATAATTAAAAGCAACTTTTGTTTAAGTAACCATTTGTCTTGGTGAATATCTATTGCTGCTGGGTTTATGGGTCCTCTGGGCTTGTAACAATAATAATACATCAACTCTCCAAAACAACTCCTTGTTCAAAAAAGTGCTGTCTTGAGGTTAAGGGCATGCACTGTCCAAAATTCAGCTGTTTCATCCACATTTTGTCACAGCTGCAAAGACACCAGGAGCCAAGTGGTCCAACACTGAGCTCAGCATTAATGGGGAAGTGGTGATTCTTCCATGGGGAAGTGGTGATTCTTCCATAAACTTTTCTGACAATAGAAAACAGACAGACTCAGCTTTCAGCAAAGTTATTGAGGGTAATTAACTGGATTATATTTCAGCCTGTACTTGGACAATTTACAACATTGTCAGGTGCTACTGGTATACAAAGTTCTATTTATTTATTTGTTTGTTTAATTTATTAAAACAAATATTGGACTGTATGATACTTTTTTAGTACCAGATAATTATAAAAAATTCAGCATCCTACTTCATGGGCGTGAGCACTTGTGGTTTATTCTGCCAAATAAGGGTAAGAGGTTCAAGACAATCACAGACCTCATTAACTTTACTGAAATAACAACAGTTCAATAAACCCAAGGCAACATATCAAAATATGCAAATCCAATCATAAAAAATTGGCCATCATCATTTCAAATGATGTACCAGTGAGAGCCGGAACAGCAGCAAAGAGCCAGATTCAGCAAGGTGAGGCCCGGCAGGAACAGCCCAGACATGGCAAAGATATGTGAGAGAGCGGCGAAGGAAAGTCCAATTTTTGATCTTTTAGCAATTAGAATAAGATTCACAATAGAGAAAGAGAGAGCGAGGGGGCGGGGGGAATAGAGCAGGGGTGTGGGGAATTGAGCAAGGGGGAGAGAGAGCGGAGGGGAGAGAGGCGGGGGAGAGGGGGAGGAGGGGAGAGAGAGAGGAGGGGAGAGAGAGAGGAGGGGAGAGAGAGAGGAGGGGAGAGAGAGAGGAAGGGAGAGAGAGAGGAGGGGAGAGAGAGAGGAGGGGAGAGAGAGAGGAGGGGAGAGAGAGAGGAGGGGAGAGAGAGAGGAGGGGAGAGAGAGAGGAGGGGAGAGAGAGAGGAGGGGAGAGAGAGAGGAGGGGAGAGAGAGAGGAGGGGAGAGAGAGAGGAGGGGAGAGAGAGAGGAGGGGAGAGAGAGAGGAGGGGAGAGAGAGAGGAGGGGAGAGAGAGAGGAGGGGAGAGAGAGAGGAGGGGAGAGAGAGAGGAGGGGAGAGAGAGAGGAGGGGAGAGAGAGAGGAGGGGAGAGAGAGAGGAGGGGAGAGAGAGAGGAGGGGAGAGAGAGAGGAGGGGAGAGAGAGAGGAGGGGAGAGAGAGAGGAGGGGAGAGAGAGAGGAGGGGAGAGAGAGAGGAGGGGAGAGAGAGAGGAGGGGAGAGAGAGAGGAGGGGAGAGAGAGAGGAGGGGAGAGAGAGAGGAGGGGAGAGAGAGAGGAGGGGAGAGAGAGAGGAGGGGAGAGAGAGAGGAGGGGAGAGAGAGGAGGAGGAGAGAGAGAGGAGGGGAGAGAGAGAGGAGGGGAGAGAGAGAGGAGGGGAGAGAGAGAGGAGGGGAGAGAGAGAGGAGGGGAGAGAGAGAGGAGGGGAGAGAGAGAGGAGGGGAGAGAGAGAGGAGGGGAGAGAGAGAGGAGGGGAGAGAGAGAGGAGGGGAGAGAGAGAGGAGGGGAGAGAGAGAGGAGGGGAGAGAGAGAGGAGGGGAGAGAGAGAGGAGGGGAGAGAGAGAGGAGGGGAGAGAGAGAGGAGGGGAGAGAGAGAGGAGGGGAGAGAGAGAGGAGGGGAGAGAGAGAGGAGGGGAGAGAGAGAGGAGGGGAGAGAGAGGAGGGGAGAGAGAGGAGGGGAGAGAGAGAGGAGGGGAGAGAGAGAGGAGGGGAGAGAGAGAGGAGGGGAGAGAGAGAGGAGGGGAGAGAGAGAGGAGGGGAGAGAGAGAGGAGGGGAGAGAGAGAGGAGGGGAGAGAGAGAGGAGGGGAGAGAGAGAGGAGGGGAGAGAGAGAGGAGGGGAGAGAGAGAGGAGGGGAGAGAGAGAGGAGGGGAGAGAGAGAGGAGGGGAGAGAGAGAGGAGGGGAGAGAGAGAGGAGGGGAGAGAGAGAGAGGGGGAGAGAGAGAGGAGGGGAATATGGCAGCCAAGGCTGGGAAATACTCCTCTTGCAGGATGTGGGTCGTCTGTGAGAAGTGCATCCAGTGGCAGCTCCTGACAAACCAATTTAAGGATTTGGAACTGGCAATGGATGAGCTCCAGATCATTCGGGAGGCAGAAGGCGTGATTGACAGGAATTACAGGAACACTATCACATCTAAGAGGAAGGAGGAGCGTATATGTGTGACAGTTAAGAAAGGGAGAGGGTAAGGGAACAGGCAGGCAGTGCAGGACACCCCTGTAAGTGTTCCCCTGAATAACATTTTGGATACTGTTGAGGGGGATGATTTACCAGGCACAAGCCATGGTGATCAGGTCTCTGGCTCGGAGTCTGGTCCTGTGGCTAAGAAGGGAAGGGAGGAGAAGAAGAGATGAGCTGTAGTGATAGAGGATTCCATAGTCAGGGGGACAGATAAGAGGTTCACTGGAGGAGATCCAGTATCATGGATGGTAGGTTGCCTTCCTGGTGCCAGGGTCCAAGATATCTCAATCAAGTTCATGGCATTCTCAGGAGGGAGGGTGAGCAGCCAGATGCCGTAGTCCAGGTAAGGACCAATGACATAGTTAGGAAGGGTGAAGAGGTCCTGCAAGGCAAGTTCAGGGAGTTAGGCACTAGGTTGAAGAAAAGGATCTTCAAGGTAGTGATCTCAGGATTGCTACCCTTACCACATGCTGGTGAGGTTAGAAATAGGAGGAAAATGTTGCTTAACAAGTGGCTAAAGATATTGTGTAGGAGTGAGGACTTCAGCATTCTAGATCATTGGGCTCTCTTTCAGGAAGGTGGGACCTGTTCTGCCAAGACTGTTTGCATCTGAACTGGAGGGGGACAAATATCCTTGCAGGCAGGTTTGCTAGTGCAGCTCTGGTAGGTTTAAACTATATTTGCAGGGTGAAGGGAACCAGAATGCCAAAACAGTTGGAGGAGTGGAAGAGGGAAAAGATGATGTTAAAATTGCATGCACTGTTAGAAGTCAATGGGTTGAACATTGTGCATCTATTTCAATGCAAGAAGTATTGTAGGAAAGGCAGATGAGCATAGGGCATGGATTAGCAAGTGGAATTATGACATTGTGGCCACTAGTGAAACTTGTTTGCAGGATGGGCTCGACTGACAGCTCAATGTTCCTGGCTTCCGTTGCTTTAGATGTGATATGGGTTTGTATTATAGACTCCCCAATAGTCAGCGAGAATTGGACTCCCATACTGTAAAAGGGTTGGATGGCATGAAGTACGTCAAATGTGTTTAGGAAAGTTTTCTAAATCAATATGTAGAGGTACCAATAAGAAAGGGTGCAATACTGGATCTCCTATTAGGGAATAAAGACAGGACAGGTGACAGAGGTATGTGTAGGGGAACATTTTGGATCCAGTAATCATAATGCCATTAGTTTCAAGTTAATTATGGAAGAGGATAGGTCTGGGCCTCAGGTTGAGATTCAAAATTAGAGAAAGGCTAAATTTGTGGAAATGAGAAAGGATCTTGTATGTGTGGATTGGGAGAAGTTGTTTACTGGCAAAGATATGCGAGGTAAATGGAGGACCTTCAAAGGTGAAATTTTGAGAGTACAGAGACTGTGTGTTCCTGTCAGGATCAAAGGCAAGGTTAGAAGTTATAGGGAACCTTGGTTTTTGAGGAATATTGGGTATAATGGTAGAACAGGTAGATGCAGCATGGAGAAAATTAGGTACTTGAGGAGTATAAAAAAGGAAAGAAAAATCTCAAGAAAAAAATAAGTCTAAAAGAAGGCATGAGGATACTTTGGTAGACAACATGAAGGAAGATCCTAAGAATTTCTACAGGTATATTAAGAGCAAAAGGATAGTCAGGGACAAAATTGGTCCCCTTGAAGATTAGAGTGGTCAGTTATATATAGAGCCAAAAGAGATTGGGGGAGATCTTGAATGTTTTATTCTTCAGTATTCACTAAGAAAATAGTCATGGAGTCATGGGAAATAAGGAAAACAAGCAGTGAGGTCATGGAACCTATACAGATTAAAGAGGAGGAAGTGCTTGCTGCTATAATGCAAATAAGGGTGGATAAATCACCAGAGCCTGACAAGATATTCCCTTGGACCTTGAGAGAGGCTTGTGTAGAAATAGTAGAGCACCTGACAGAAATATTTAAAATGTACTTAGCCATGGGCGAAGGTGATGGAGGATTTAAGGGTAGCTCATGTTGTTCCATTGTTTAAAAAAGGCTCCAAAAGAAACCCTGGAAATTATAGGCCCGTGAGCCTGACACCAGTAGTAGATAAATTATTAGTAGGTGTTCGAAGAGATTGGATGTACAATTATTTGGATAGCCAGGGACTGATAAGGGGTAGTCAACATGGCTTTACACTTGGTAGATCATGTTTCATCAATCTTGTAGAGCAGGGGCTGGCAACCTATGGAGGCTCGAAGACCTGCAGACTGGATATTATGTGGACTGCAGGCCTCTGGATCCGGCCTGCAATCTAAATTTATATGTACAGCACTGCCACCAGCTTCCACCTGTCCATCCACTGCCGCCAACCCTCCCCCGACACCTCCACACCACTACCACCATTCCCCCCCCCCCACTCCAATCCAGCCCACCGTTCAACCATTTACTCACCATCTAGCCCACATATGGTAAAAGGTTTCCCCCCCACCAGTAATAACATTTTTTTTTTAGGAGATTACCACAAAAGTTGACAAAGAAAAGGCTATGTTATCTACATAGACTTTAGTAAGGCCTTTGACAAGGTCCTGCATGGGAGATTAGTCAAGAAGGTTCAAGCGCTGGGTATTCATGGTGAAGTAGTGAATTGGATTCAACAATGGCTGGATGGGAGAAGCCAGAGAGTAGTGGTGGATGATTGCTTCTCAGAATGGAGGCCTGTGACTAGTGGTGTGCCTTGGGGATCTGTTCTGGTACCATTGCTATTTGTCATCTATATCAATGATCTGGATGATAATGTGCTAAATTGGATTAGTAAATTTGCAGAAGGACACTAAGATTGGAGGTGTTGTGGACAGTGAAGAAGGTTTTCAAACTTGCAAAGGGATCTGGTCCAGCTGGTAAAGTGGGCTGAAAAATGGCAAATGGAATTTAATGCAGACAAGTGTGAGGTGTTGCATTTTGGAAGGACATACCAAGAAAGGACATCCACAGTAAATGGTAGACCACTGAGGAGTGAGTTAGAACAGAGGGATCTGGGAATACAAATATATAGAATTCCCTGAAAGTGGCATCACATATGGATAGGGTTGTAAAGAAAGCCTTTTGTATATTGACGTTTATAAATCATTACAGTACAGGAGCTGAGATGTTATGTTAAAGTTGTATAAGATATCATGAGGTTTACTACAGGAAGGATAGCAATAAGAAAGAGAGAGATAGAGAGAGTGCAGAGAAGATTTACTAGAATGTTGCCTGGTCTTCAGGAACTGAGTTTCAGGGAAAGGTTAAGCAGGTTAGGGCTTTATTCCCTAAAGCGTAGAAGAATGAGGGGATATTTGATGGAGGTAATTAAAATTATGAGGGGAATAGACAAGAGTAAATGTAAATAGGCTTTTTTCATTGAGGATGGGTGAGATTCAAACTAAAGGACATGGGTTAAGGGTGAAAGGGGAAAAGTTTAGGGGGAACATGAGGGGGGACTTCTTCCCTCAGGATGGTGGGAATGTGGATCGAGCTTCCAGCTGAAGTGGTAGATGCAAATCAATTTTAACATTTAAGGGATAGGAGAGGTATGGATTTAGTGCAGGTCTGTGGGACTAGGCAAGAAAAAATGGTTTGGCACAGATTAGAGGGGCCGAAGTGTCCTGTTTCTGTGCTGTAATTTTCTATGGTTCTAAATGGTGGCATTCTTAAAAAGGGAGAATATTTAAAAAAAACTCTTCCTGTTCAAATCAACTATGCATATATGAAAGCAGGTCAAGAAAAAATTCCAGAGGATTATTAACTTGGCCAGTGGCTTCATGGGCACCAGACTTCACTCCACCCACAACATCTACAAGAGGCGGTGTCTTAAGAAAGCAGCCTTGATCCTTTACACCCCCATCACCCAGACCATGCCCTCTTCTCTCTGCTATGATCGGGAAAAAGGTACAGAAGCCTGAAGACAAGGACTCAACAGCACAAGGGCAGCTTCTTCCCTGCTGCCATCAGATTCCTGAATGAACTACAAACCACAGATACTGCCCTACTTCATTTTTTTCTTGCACTATTTTTAGTTATATTGTAATGCAGTTTATATAAACATTTGCCCTGTGATGTTGCCGCAAAATGAATTTTGTGACATGTTAAATGACAATAAATTCTGATTTTGATTCATTTCTGGTGCTCATCACCTCTCTTTCAAATCAATTAGATGCAGGGTTTTGGCCCAAAACATTGACAATTTTGCACTGCTCTCCTCTCCCCCAACCCGGAAATGTGAGGTCCTCAAGCAGTTCATGTTTTACAATCAGATAACAGCAGCACAAATATCACAAGCAGAACAGATGGTGCCAGGTTCTTGGTGAATGTAGAGAAAATAACCGTTCCAGTCATGACACCTGTCACTAACATGACATTGAACCCAATTATTATTTTACATTGAGCATAAATTCATTCGTTCACTAGAAAATACAGATCTAAAATTTCCTAAAGAACCAGGGAGGAAATGACAAGTTACTTTATGGAGTAATTTTTTTTATACTGTGGGGTTCTGTCAAGATTGGAAAATCAGAAATCTCAGACATGAATAAAGGTGGAAGAAAAAAAACTGGATAGTAAATAAGACCTGATACAACAGGATTGTCCAACTATCCCTTCCAGACAGTTGGTTTTTAAATAGCACGGTAATGCAGTTCTACTTCTGGCATCCAAGTTCACAGATAATTCATTGTAATCTCTCAGTGAGTTAGAAGGAGACACATATCAGTTCTTTAAATACTTAGCCATATTATCAAACCAAAACTCAGCAGACACTGACAGAATTCCTGATAATCCAGATTCATTTTGTTGATTTCACTTCCTCGTCTTCAGGCTTCTGTACCTTTTTTCCCAAATGCAGCTATTCCAATTCAATAACCTCACCAGAAATTATACATTTACTACATTTTTTTTAAATGTGAAAATTAAATGGCTTCTATCTAATTGATCAGAATTGTCATATGTATTACTGTATATTTCACAATTAACTTTTGATATTATCCACTCAAATATAATTCAACTCAGTGAAGTCTAAGATGTCTGACCATTACTTCCTTTATCTCACATTTAGATATTAATTTCAATCACAACTACATCAGAAATCAAAGATACAAAATTTATCGGCCAACCTTTTTAAGCGGATTCCCCTTTTATAATTTTAGATGTTATATATCATCATATATCAACAAGATATCAATCAAAGATTTTGATAGCACTTCCAAAGGTTGTATACGTACATTTATTGATTTATATATACACACAAAACACACACACACACATTTACATATATATGTGGAGAGGGAGAAAAGTTAACAGAACATTTCTAATAGGATTATTATAAATAAATATTAACATAAAATCTAATTATCTGCTTTTGTATCATCCAGCAGTCACACTCCACTGCTCTCTGCTGTTACAAGACTGTCATCAGTAGATTTAAGATGAGTGGATTCCTATGATGCTCAGATCAATGTCAATGAGCAAACAATGATCTACTGGAAGAACTCAGTCAACCAGGCAGTACTCATGTAGAACTGATCAGTCATATGTTTCGGGTCAGAACCCTTTACGAGTTAAAAGAGAGTAATATGACACACGTATAAAGGGGGACCCCTCAGTAACTGATCTGCAGGATGGCTCAAAGTGTGTGGAGACTAGCTAGTCAGCATTGGGATCAAATGATATAGGCCCAATGCTAGGTCCAGGTTTAGAAACAAAAGTCATGAATGCAGAGTATCTGAGGGAGTGGGCCCCTTGTACCAGACTAGTCCAGAAAATCACAAGTGAACAAACATTTTCAGTGTGATTAAGATAGGACTTTACTAAATGTGTTCATTTACAGACCGAGACAACCTCAGATAAATCAGAAACACATTCTGAAGCCCTCCATGTGTCCCTCTTATCACTCTGCATGCTATTTCCACACTGCGTAACAGCTTAAACTTTAAAAGTTTAATGATGATTTAATTCAAGGAGGGATGTGGAAAACTACAAAGTATTTGCATTTTCCAAGTTGAGTCTCTGCAAGCATAAACTGACTGGATGACAGGAGGCTGACCCATTTCATTTTTATGCATCACACACACTAACTTTATGCCTGAAGTAAAGAGTTCAGGTTTCCTGTAAACAACCCAGCAATGAGTACAAGTTACTGTTGTCCGGAAATGAAGTTTGTTAATCATTCACCATAGAAGATATTTCCTTACTGTTCCAGGTGTTCTGTGGAAAATCTATGACTGGGGAACATCTTACCTCCTGTGCATTTTCCATGTCATTACTTGCAAACTCAAATAGCAGTTCATTTTTTCCAACTGCTGTCGCCATAGCAGTGCATTCCTTGCGCCACACCAGTAGATGAGTTGGTCCACTTGATATGGGGAAATGTCCTTTTCATCAAAGAAAATCGGTTCCCATCAAACTACAGATATTTCAGTTCACAGCCAGGAATAAATCGAAGCTTTACAGTTTGATAGGAGTCCCAAAGAAATTCAAAATTCCCAAAGCAACAAAGAGGATTATGAAACTTCGGATGTAAAAGCAGTGAGTTCCTGTCCTGGATCCTGTTTCCACATTTATATGTTTCCTGTACAGTCCAAGTTGTTCAATTCTGGAAAAAAAAAATGATTATGTCATTTAAAGCAAGTTTGTAATGGAAGTTAAGGATATGAATGCTTCAGATCACAGCCAATGGTTTTATTCAATTTTAAATTTATTGTCGTATAAAACTAGAGACTAAAGTTTGGTCTTTTACAAAAGTTTGGTCAAAATTTCATGAACACAGTTAATAACTGTAATTATTTTCCCACATTCCATTCAGAGAGGGATGACTTGCCCAACAACTGATGACAAGACGATTTAAAAAAATACTCTCAAGGTAATCCTATCGGCCATCTCAGAAGAGTCTTCATGGGATTTTGTGTTTACAAAACAACCTTTAGCAGCTTTCTGCTGTTCCCTTATCTCTGTTACAACCTTGCAAGAAGCAGGAAGGAAACAGCATTGTCTACGTCATGGCAAGCCAGAAACTGCAGACAAACATTCTCCATAAATTTACATGAGAAATACAACTCTTGTTCAAGAGTAGAAAATAAGTTAATGATTAATTTAACAATCTATTTTTTCTAACTTTTTTTGGTTGAGATTGACCTGTTTTGTTAAATCAGACAAACAATTCAAAATACAATATATAGGGCTGTGCAAGAACTCTGTGACAGGACAACTAATGTTAAAATAAACTAATTTGATCATATTTGGTGTGTAAGAGTTGAGCCAACTTTTAAATTAAATGCATGGAATTCAGGGAAAAATCTCTTCTGGAAATGCAAATGTTAAGGATTGGAAATTGGTGATCAACTCCTGTTCAAAATAACTGAGAGGGTAACTGCAGCAATAGTATACAAATTTAAAGTGAGAGCAAGGAGGGTTCACATACACTATCTTGGAAGGTGTTATATAAGACTGATACAGCAAACAGAATTCATGAATAGAAACAGAGAGTACCAAAGCATGGTTATAACTTATAAATCCAAGAAAGGCTGCCTGTCATGTTGATTATGTTCTTCTTCTTTGGCTTGGCTTCGCGGACGAAGATTTATGGAGGGGGTAAAAGTCCACGTCAGCTGCAGGCTTGTTTGTGGCTGACAAGTCCGATGCGGGACAGGCAGACACGGTTGCAGCGGCTGCAGGGGAAAATTGGTTGGTTGGGGTTGGGTGTTGGGTTTTTCCTCCTTTGCCTTTTGTCAAAGGACCGCGGGCTCTGTGGTCTTCTTCAAAGGAGGTTGCTGCCCGCCAAACTGTGAGGCGCCAAGATGCACGGTTTGAGGCGTTATCAGCCCACTGGCGGTGGTCAATGTGGCAGGCACCAAGAGATTTAACATCTCACTAACTCCTTTTTCATTAAAGTTCTAGCTATGAATAAATATTCACAGCAATAAATAATCTGCTGAAGTGTCAGAGATACTAATACAATGATTTCCCAAGAAACTTACTGGGGTGTTTTACAAAAATTAATGGGCGTAACTTTTCCTCAGGCAATGATGGTGAACTCCAGACTACTTTTAATACCGGTTGATCCACTTCAAGAAAAAAAAACTCTTGGTGGTGAAGCACAAAATTAAATCTTGCACTACTTGATTCAGGACATTTCATTTTATCAGGTTGCACTTGCATTAGATTTTAATGCAAGCGGATTTCAGCAGAATAATTCCTTATTTCTTCCTTGCTCTTTTGAATTATGTTCCCACTATGTATTAAAATGGAAAATTCTAGTTAGGGCAACAGAAAAATCTTTGACACTTTGCTGGAAGATGGATAATTGCCACAAAATGGATAATTTGATGAACATCCAGATGACACTGAAAATTTTTATACAAATTCCTCCAATATAAAGACAATGAGTCTTTTGATAATGCAGTTGAGAGCTTCATGGGTTAATTAGGACCCCAGATTGAATGGTAAGGGCACATGGGTGGACGATGTGCCTCAGTGCTCTTCCAACTTGTATCAAATATTGAGCTGTTTCATCAAGCAATCTTTGTTGAATATATGACCAAGAAATATTTTATACCTTGTATTGCTATATCCTTGTAGAATTGAGATATAATGTTGAAGCTGGGGCTTTGCAGTCACTGAATTTGCCTTACTTTGCCTTTATCACTATTAACCTCATGCCGAGAGAATTATCATTTGGCCCTTGACCAAATTCACTTTTGAGCATTAATTGTACTTTGTGACACGAAAATTGTTTTTTAGAAAATACAGATGTCGGTAATTCAGATGCATCTGTAACAATAGTGTCTGGTCAAAACAATTAGAGGCTTTGACCTTTCATTGTTCAGTTCACAAGAAACAAAAAAAACATTTCCAAAAATCAGAAATATACAAAAAGTGCTGTGAACATTTTAAAATAATTAGGAAGAAACTAATATGCATATTAGAGAGGATCATACGCTCAATCCAACCTTAAAGACAACATCAGAGGGATAACCTTTACGACATCTCATTGTGTAAAATAGATGATGATGAATTGGTTGCCCATTTTACTTGTTTCAATTCATTTTGCATTTGAAAACATTGTATTTAACATCGGACCAGATCAAGATCTATATCTCGATATACCGTATATACTAGTGTACTAGTTGATCCCATGTAAAAGTCGACCACCCATCTTTGGGCCAAAAATCAGGTATTTTCCATATATCGCAAGCAAGCACTGACCTCCCAACTTTTGGCCCTAATGACCTACCCATTTGAGCTTCTGACGGTCCAACAGTGGACCTTCATCCCTCCCCCAACTGCAGACCCCCGCTTTGGCTGCCCAGCCATTCAAGCTCCTGACACCTGTATTGGGAAGGGCTGTGGCTGTCACATGACACATCAGCTGCCAATCAAGGTTTGGTTCCGCCTCACCCATTAGTGCACACTTTGCCACTGTGTCCATGTAAATTACCTGGACTGGACTCTCCAGTCTGCCTGTACTTGGCCTTGGTCCTTGGCTGTTGTAATTGGATTAACCCTGCTGGCATTGAGCCATTTTCCCCTGCTAACAACTTGAGAGCTCCTGACTGTGCAGATCCTCACCTTGGCCACCCATCCATGCTTCTGACAACCCAACTCCAGATCCTCGCCTTGGCCGTCCACTGGAGCTCCTGACACAGCGAACATGGATGCCTCCTGGTCCTGCCCATCCAAGCTCTTGATACCTTGAATGATGCAGGTACTTACCACATTTAAAAGTAGTATCCATGTAAAGGTTGACCTCCCCCCACAATTTGACCTGAAAAATTGGTCTCCAACACTTGACCATTCTACAAGTATATACGGTAAGGCTATATTTGATTAATTCAGGTACTTTTTTCAGTATGATAGCCATTACAAAAAAAAATCCAACAGTTGGATACTTAACATTATAGAAGAACCAGAGGGACATTGGGGTTCAAATCCAAAGCTCTCTCAAAGTTGCCTTGCAGGTTGATAGGACAGTTAAGAAGGCCTATGGTATGCTGAGTTTCACGAATTGTGAGATTGAGTTCAAGAGTCACGTGGTAATGTTACAGCTCTACAAAACTGTGGTGAGAGCACACTTAGATATTCTATTCAGTTCTTATTACAGGAAAGATGTGGAAGCTAAGGAGAGGGTACAGAGGAGATTTACCAGGCTGTAGCCTGGATTGCAAAGTTCGACATGAGGCAGGGTTAGCAGAGTTGGGACTTTATTCTTTGGAGTGAAAAAGGAAGAAAGGAGACTTAATAGAGGTCTACAAGATTATAAGAGACATTACCCATGCAGGGCAACCCAGGAAGGTTGGCACCACTCGAATGAGGAGCATGGATTTTCCAGACACCTAGCCTCGATGGTCCTAGATCAGGATATACCTCACTAGCTCAGCAACTCCAGAGTGACTGTGAAAGTAAACGGACATTCCACTAAATGCCTAATCGACACAGGCTCTACTGAAAGCTTCATAGACACGGACTATGCAAAAGTCCAACCTGAAGATGTATCCTTCTAATTACCACATATTTCTCACGTCTAATTTACATTCTATGTGTGTTCAACAAAATTGTATAGTACACCTGTCGTTTGAAATGGGGGAATTCTGTAAATTTCATTTGTATATTCCTGATGAACTGTGTGCTCCGGTGTTGTTGGGTCTGGACTTCCTGTGCCACCTTAAAAGCATGACCTTGGAGTATTCTGGTTCCCTCCTCCTGCAATGGTTCAGAATGGAGGGCCCCTAAAATCCAAACCCACATGCAGCCTCTCCACACTGAATATTGACACCCCTCCTCTCTTCCCAAATCAGTCCCCAGACTGCAAACCTATTGCTAACAAAAGCAAGAGGTACAATGCAGCAGGCTGAGTTTATAAAGTCAGAGACTCAATGTCTGCTGAATGAAAATATCATTGAACCTAGCACCAGCCCATGGAGATCACAAGTGGTAGTGGTAAAGGGGAAAAACAAGTCCAGGCTAGCAGTTTGACTATCGCCAAACTATTAAACAGTACGCACTCCTGGAAGCATACCCCCTCCCTCGTATTTCAGACACGGTGAATGATATTGCACAGTATCAGGTCTATTCGACCATCGACCCGAAAGCTGCCTATCACCAACTGCCAATCTGTTCTGAGGACTGTCCATATACAACATTTGAGGTTAACGGTCGTCTCTATCAATTCCAGAGGGTCCCTTTCAGTATCACTAATGGGGTTTCTATCTTCCAGAGGCAGATGGACAGAATAGTGGAAGAGTATGGGTTGAAGGCTACCTTCCCTTACCTTTATAACGTCACCACCTGTGGCCACCTCTCCAGAGTTTTCACCACGCGGTGAAAGCCCTGAATCTCACTTATAACTCTGACAAGTGCGTGTTCAGGACTAAACGGCTGGCTATCCTTGGCTACGTGGTGGAGAATGACATAATTGGCCCCAATCCCGATAGAATGCACCCCTGTTAGAGCTCCCCATCCCCAGGACCACAAAGGCTTTGAGGAGATGCCTGGGATTTTTTCTCATATTATGCCCAGTGGATCCCTCAATATGCTGATAAGGTTCGCCTTCACTTAAAAGTCACTAATTTCCCCCTCTCGGCTGAAGCCCAAATAGCTTTTAACTACCTCCAGAAACACATTGCAAAAGCTGCCATGCATGCGATGGACAAGAATGTACCTTTCTAAGTGGAAAGCAACGCTTCGGATGTATCCCTGGCTACTACCCTCAACTAGGTGGTCAGGCCAGTTGTAATTTTTTTCCATGGACATTACAAGGCCACAAGCTCTGGAACCCATTGGTAGAAAAGGAGGCGCACGCCATTGTAGACACTATAAGGCCATGGAGACACTACCTGGCTGGTAGAAGATTTACGCACCTCACTGACGAGCGCTCGGTCACATTCATGTTCAGTAATGTCAAGAGGGGAAAAATCAAGAATGACAAAATTGCTAGGTGGAGGATCAAGCTCTCCACCTTCAATTATGACATTGCCTATTGGCCAGGAGCCCTTAATGACCCCCCCAGATGCCTAGACTCCATTTTCATTCTGTTTGGGTGTCCCAACTATATTCATAGCAACTGCGGCTCATCCTTTATGAGTGACGAGCTACGTCAATACCTGCTGGAGAGGGGCATTGTATCCAGCATGACTACTAGCTACAATCCCCAGGGGAATGGGCAGGTTGAAAAGGAGAACACCACAGTCTGGAAGACTGTCAAATTGGCCCTGAAGTCAAAAGGCCTTCTAGACTCACGTGGGCAGGAAGTCCTTCCTACAGTGCTGCATTCCATCCAGTCGCTACTATCAACCACGACCAACACTACTCCTCACAAACTCCTATTCATTTTCGAAAGAAGGTCAGCATCAGGAACTACACTCTCAACCTGGTTCACCACTCCTGGTCCAGTCCTTCTTAGGAAGTACGTGAGGAGAAGCAAGACCGATCCCCCGGTGGAAAGGGTGAAACTGCTCCACGCCAATCAATGTATGCCTATGTGAAGTACCCGCATGGCAGGGAGGACACCATCTCTATCAGGGACCTGGCACCTCAGGTCCCCTATGAGCCATGGAGCTCATTCTCACTACCCCCAGTCAGGGCCTCGGGGGATCCGGTTCAGGAGGAAAGTGTATCCCCCTCTATCGTCGAGCCGGAGACCCAGCCCGCCTCTCCTCCCTCACAAGAGGACCAGGAGTCCCAAGGTATCCAAGGCCCCCGCCCTTGATGCTAAGGCACTTCATCAGGATCTCCAGACCCCCAGACTACTTAAATTTGAAAATTTGTAAATAACTAAATACTTTTTAACAAGTTGTTTCTGAACCCTGTTCTGTCTTCATTCACAGACCCCAAATTCTATAGGAAGGCGTGAATGCAGTGAACTGGAATTCACTGGTAGTGTGTTGTGCTGATGGATGACCCCGCCTCCCAGCTCTGCCCCCATCTGCCCACATATAGCCCTGTTTTCCTGGCTAAACCCAGAACCCTTCTGAAGACTACTGTTGAACCCTATCTTTAGTTATAAGCTAATAAAAGCATTTGTTTTCCCTCCAGTCATGAGAGCTTTTATTCACACCACAATAAGCTAGACAGTCAACATCTCTTTCTCAGGGTGGAAGTAGCAAACAGAGGACATCTGTTCAGAGTGAAGGGAAATAAATTTGGGGAGACATCAGGGGTGTTTTTTTCCTTAAACAGAGAGCTGAAATGCCTGGGTGGTGGTGGAAGCTAGAACAATAGGGGCATTTAAGAGCATCTTAGACTGGCATATGAATGAAAGAAAAATAGAGGATTGTGAGACAGGGAGGGTTTTGTTTTTTTCGAAGGTTTATATGGGTCAACACAACATTATGGGCTGAAGGGTCTGTGCTGTGCTGTAATATTCCATGTTCCATAGCTTCCCAAATAATATATTTAACGGGGTAGGATGTCAAAGGTTTGGTAAACATTTATAGATAACTCTTAACACTAAAGCTATCTGTAAATTTTCACATAGACTGCTTAACTATGTTTCCAATTCATGTCAGTATCTATGAAATACAAACGTTAAGGCCACCATGTAAATTTACATTGGACAACTCATTTTACACTGTTTTTGTTTTTAATCAGCTGTGCTCGCATATACCCCTTCACTGAGAGTTCCCTTGCTGTTGCATTATCTGTTTCATAAACAGGAAGCCTTGACTTAAAGTCAAGATAACTTTGGTGAGTGTCTTAATCATGAAATGAAAAAAAATATGCAAATCAAATTCTTTGCTGCACCCCTCAAATTCCAGAACCAGGCTTCTTACACATTTTCTGCTCATCATTTTCATCATGTTATGCAGGGGTGCAGTGCTAATTTTTTAGGTGCCGGAGCTCACCAAAAAAGCTCACCCCATGAGGTGCCGTTAGCAGACCCTACACTGGTGACCCCAATGGTTCCAACGTCTTTGGAACCCACCTCGAATGCAACAAAATACAGGATGCTGCTACCGCTACAGTCGCAATGGCTGCAACCAACGCTGTGGGCGTGCATTTGCCGCCCTCCTGGTCCAACTAGCCCAGGAACTGGTTACAACTGGCCAAATCACAGTTCCAGATCAGAGACATTGTCTCAGAGGACACCAAGTTCTGGCACATCATCAGCGCCCTGGACACCACTACCGCAGCCAAAGTAAGCTCCTTTGTGCAAAATCCTCCTATGGAGTGTAAGTACGAACAATTCTGATGTTTCCTCCTTGATTCCCTGGAACTCAGCCGGCATGAGCATTCATCTTGAATATGCAAGGTCTAGGTGATGGAAACCCCTCGAAAAGCTCATGCACGAAATGGTGACTTTAGCGTACGGACACACGATCTATTTCTTGTTCAAGGTTCTGTTCTTCTCCAAGCTACTGGTGCGCGTTTCCTCAGCATTATCCGACATGGATTTCAGTGCCCCACACCTAGCAGGCAAAGAAGCTGACAGACTTTTCCCCGCCCTGCAACAGAGCTCCATACATGTGCAACCGATCTATGCCATCAGCACCGCTGGTTTAGCCCCACCCATTGGGCCCCCCAGCAGTGGCCCTGGCCCAGCCGCCACATAATGAGTGCTCTGACAAACAGACCAATCACTGTTTCGACAACTGCAGATGGGGTTGTGATACCCGGTGGTGCATCTCTCCATGCTCGTATCCCATCGCCAAGTCAAGCATGGCAGCAGGGAATGGACAGGCCGTCTGCCAACAGTGGCCTTGGTAGTTGGTACACATAAAAGCCTTCTCTACCTCAGAGATCAATGAATGAAGAGGGATTTCCTAGTCAACATGCGTGCAGAGATAAGCCTCATTCCGCCAACGTATTTCAAACTCAAACATAATCCCAAGGGCCTTCCCCTTGCAGCAAACGGTTCTTCCGTTCTGAATTTCGGCACCTGGCTGGTCACAATCCACGCCGCAGACATGGTTTCACAACGCAAGTGTATGATTGCGACCGTGGGACAAGCCCTACTCGGAGCAGATTTCCTCCAGGCACATGAGATCCTGGTGGACATGAACAGATGTCGTTAGGTCAATGCTACCACATTCCAGTCAGACCCCCTTACTCTATGGCAACGTTTCTTTCTGCATTTAGGAATACACGCTCTGGACCATAATGCATATGCCCGCCTACAGGCCAAGTACCCAAGTCACTGTTGGCACCCAACTTCCACGACATCAAACCACACATGGTGTAGAAAACCACATCGAGACCACCGGGCCCCCAGTGTATGCACAGGCACGGTGCCTCCCACAGGAGAAACTCCTTCAAGCCAAGTCCGAGTTCGTTGCCATGGAGGAGTTGGATGTCATCTGTCGCTCAAAGAGCCCCTGTGCGTCCCCACTGCACATGGTCCAGAAGAACGCCAGCATTTGGGACCCGTGTGGTGACTATAGGCAACTCAACGACGCCACAGTCCCAGTTAGATACCCCATCCCACACATACAGGATTTTGCCATGTGACTCCAGGGCTGCCAGATCTTTTCCAAGGTGGACCTCGTCAAAAGGTGCCATCAGATTCCAGTGCATCCTAATGACATCCACAAAATGGCCATTATTACATCTTTCGGCCTTTTCAAGTTCCTTCTGATGCCTTTTGGTTTAAAGAATGCAACCCAGACATTTCAGCATCTCATGGATGTGGTTGGCAGGAACCTCAATTTCACATTCATCTACCTGGATAACATTCTCATTACCAGCCCCGACGCCAGCACATACAGGACACACCTGACTCGCCTTTTAAACAGGTTGCAGAAGTTCAGACTCACAGTGAGCCTGGCTAAGTGCCGGTTTGGTCTGGAAACTATCGATTTCCTGGGTCACTGTATCACCCAAGAAGGGGCCACACCACTGCCAAATAAGGTGGAAACCACCCAACGTTTTCCCAGGCTCGATCAAAGGCCTACAGGAATTCCTAGGGATGGTGAACTTCTATCATCATGAGCGGCTACCCTCATGCAACCCCTATTCGACCTCATCAAACTTGGCGACAAGGAGCTCCAGTGAACACGTGAAACCATTGATGTATTCCAGGCAACCAAAGTGGTACTGGCAGAGGCCACATCTTTGGCCCATCCAGACCCTTCCTCCCCCAGCCCTTACAACAGACGCATTGGACAGAGCGGTCAATGTGGTGCTGGAGCAGTGGGTTGATGAACAGTGGCGCCACCTGGCCTTCTTCAGCAAACATCTCAGGACACCAGAACTCAAATATAGTACATTCGATCGTAAGCTGTTGAGCCTGTACCTGGCAATACGACATTTCTGCTATGTGTTAGAAGGAAGGGTTTTTAGTCCCCTACATCGACCACAAACCATTCACCCATGCACTCAACAAGGTCTCAGACCTGTGGTCGGTGAGACAACAATGACACCTCTCCTACATTTCAGAGCATACAACGGACATTTGCCACGTTGCAGGTAAATCCAATGTCGTGGCCAACATGCTGTCTGGACCAGCCATCCCCCCTACCTCAGGAGGGCTCGATGTTGCTCAGCTAGCCAACGACCAAGCAGAGGATGTAGATGTCCATGCCAACCGTACCACCATCACCAGCCTGAAGGTTAGCGGTTTCTGTCCTTCACCGGGGAGCCCAACGTTACTGTGCGACATGGCCACAGGCTTCCCCAGACCCATCCTACCAGCGACCTGGCGACAGCGGGTGTTCAACCAAGTACACAGTCGGTCACATCTCTCCATAAGGTCTACAGTCCTCCTGCTGTTTAACAAGTTCATGTGGCACAGTCTCCGCCACGATGTAACCCTGTAGGCTAAGACTTGTTTGGACTGCCAACGCACCAAAGTGCACAGACTCACCAAGGCTCTGCTCCAGAGTTTTGACCCGGCTCAGCGCCATTTTGACCATGTGCATGTGGACATTGTCGGCCTGCTCCCCATGAGCCAAGGAATCCAGTATTTATTCACAGTTATCGACTGTTTTACTTGTTGGCGAGAAGTGACAATCCTGTCCACATGCAACACAGGGACTTGTGTCAGAAACTTCTTGTCCATTTGGGTTTCACACTTTGGAGTCCTGACCCACGCCTTCTCGGTCCAAGGGGCCCAGTTCACATCCTTGCTCTGGGCCAACCTAGCCAAGTTCTGCATCTGCCAGTTACACTACACCATGGCCTACCACCCTCAGGTAATCAGCCTCGTCAATAGTTTCCTTCACCATCTGAAAGCAGCCCTGAAAGCTCGACCACAAGGCACAAATTGGATGGACGAACTCCCATGGGTGCTGTTAGGAATTTGCACAGCATCAATAGAAGATATACCAGTGTCGTCAGCTGAGATAGTTTATGGCTCCCCACTTACCATCCCAGGGGACATTCACATCAACCCTCTTGGCCCACAACCCAGTGCTTTAGACGTCTTCCAGCAATTGAGGGAACAAATGGGTAAACAGAAATCTCCACCAACTTCCCAACATGGATCTCTACCTTGCCATGTCCTGGCAAACCTGCAGTCCACCAAATTTGTTTTACTCCGGAGAGGACAGCAAAGGACATACCTACAATGCCCCTACGAAGGCACATTCAAGGTGTTGCAGCACGACAGTGTTGTTTTACCTTGAACATTGGCAGGCGGAAGGACAGATTTACCATTGACTGCCTCATGGTAGCGCATCTGGACTCAAACCAACCTGCCCTGGATCCCCAGGTCAGACACAGAGGTACCCCGCTCAAAGACAGTATGGTAACTTGCTTAAAGGGTGGCAGCAATTCTTGGGGGGGGGGGGTGTAGCAGGCCGAGTGACCGCATGGTTAGACAGGCTGAATCGCTGCCCCAGTTGTCCAACACAAGATGGCACAGGCCCCCCCTTCCCTTCCAAGGAGAACCCCACGGTTGGCGATACGCGTTGCCCAGTGGAGAGCGCCCCTTCCATATTGCATGCCGTTGGATGGAAATGTCATCTCCTAAGGCCAGTGCACCCCTCATAGGAAGTGAATGGTCTCCTTGTGCAGCACTGGTTCACCTCGTGCTGTGGGGACGTCTCTCATTTCGGTAGCGCTGCCATTAGCAGGCACTACAGTACTTCTGTTTTGTCCACCAAAGTGCAGGACCTCATGCTTTCACTTTGTTCTCCATCTACCCTTTTTGTACTTCCTTAAAGCCTCATTGCATTCCCATCATTGCAGGTCATTCTCAAGTTTGACAGGGTTCTGTTCCCAATAACTGTGTGCAATACAAACTGTATGTCTATCAGAAACGAACAAAGACATTATCTGTGAGAAGATTAGGAACTGCTGTGATGGGACAGTGAAGAGTGGCCACCAGCTGGCCTCTGAGCAAGTGAGCATGCTCACCATAGTCTGTAGCTCAGAGGATGGGAGTGGGGGTAGAGAGGGGCCATACAGGATTGCTCCATTCCAACTTGGCAGCAGGTGCCCACAGCACCAGATAAATCCATCTTGCTCGTCTTCCAAAGGCATAAGGACTCTCCTCATGTTGGTTATTCACATCTGGGAACACCCACACTTACATTCACCTGGTTTGTTGTCATCAGAAAACTTGGAAATATTACATTTGGCTCCCTCACCTAAAGGTCTGGGCCCTGTGGTAGCTTACTGTGCAAACACCTCTCCAATCTGAAAACTCAATCTGCACTAGTATAAAACCCCAAAATCCATACGTTCCATCCTTGTTTATGTCCCTCCAGTGAGGATCTTTGAGTATCCACATATGCCACACAACCACATCATAGAGTTTACTCTCACAAACTCCACCAGATACATCTTTAAAGAAGTACAATAGAATGGTCAATTATGATTTCCTCTTTATAAGTCCAGGTCGATTCAGCTCAATCTTATTTTTTTTTTAAGTATCTTGACATCATTTTTCATTTATGAAGATTTCAGCTCTCCCAATTACTGATGTCAGGTAGGTGGTTTCTTTTTTTTTCTTTCCCGCTCCTTTTTAAACCGTAAAGATCATATTATTCCCAGTCAGTGAGAGCCAATAGATCATCTATGAAATTTTGGACAATGATAACCAGTGGACCCACAATCTTCATAGTTACTTCTTTCCAAACTCTCAGATGTTGATTATTAGATTCTTGGACTTGCAGGTGTTCAGGCTCATTAAAATCTAGAGTTTACCACTTGCTTCTTTCCTTTACATCCTTTTTTTTTGGTCTTTTTCCATGAATATAGTGTGAACTCTTTATCCATTCCTCTGTCATTTTGTTATTCTTGCTGTTAAATCTCCAGTCTATTTTCGCAAAGCATCCTCTACTTCAAAGGCAGTCTCCCTTGGTCAACGATAGAATGGTTCAATGCAGGTTTTGGAAGATGGCAGTGCATGAATATTTCAAAATGCCAAACGTACGGTTGCCACTCAACTTGACAGAGTGCAGTTTGTGTCCACTGGCAAAAAATTCTGAGATGACTGGACGAGAGAGAGAGAGAGAGAGAGAGAGAGAGATAGACAAACACACAAGTGGTGCAGTCCATTCACACATACACAGCACATAGCACTCTGTCGATATAAACACACACACAATGCACTTTGATCACAGGTGCACATACACACACACACACACACACACACACACACACACACACACACACACACACACACACGTGCACTCTGACCCCCACACACACACACACACACGTGCACTCTGACCCCCACACACACATGTGTACTCTGACCCATACACCCATACATACAAAATTACACCCTGACCACACACACACTCAATGCACTCTGACCACACACATGCTCAATTCACTACACACACTCAATTCACTCTGACCACACGCACACACACAATGCACTCTGACCACCTGCACCCACACATAAAAAATGAACTCTGACCACACACACACGCACCCACACATATACAAAATGCACTCTGACCACACACACACTCAATTCACTACACACACTCAATTCACTCTGACCACACACACACACACAATGCACTCTGACCACACACACACACAATGCACTCTGACCACACACACACACACAATGCACTCTGACCACACGCACACACACAATGCATTCTGACCACACGCACACACACAATGCACTCTGACCACCCGCACCCACACACATAAAATATGCACTCTGTCCACACACACGCACCCACACATATACAAAATGCACTCTGACCACACACACACTCAATTCACTACACACACTCAATTCACTCTGACCACACACACACACACAATGCACTCTGACCACACGCACAATGCACTCTGACCACACGCACAATGCACTCTGACCACACGCACACACACAATGCACTCTGACCACCCGCACCCACACACATAAAAAATGAACTCTGACCACACACACACGCACCCACACATATACAAAATGCACTCTGACCACACACAAACACAATGCACTTTGACCACACTCCCACACCTGCAAATCATTACTTTTTAAAAAAAATGTTAGCCAGTAACCAATCACTGTCATATTCCTGAATCTAGTTTCCAAACCAACTCCAGCCACCTTACTTCCTTATACACTCATTGTTTCCTTTCCTTTGATTGAAAAACCTGGTTTCAGTCTCAGCTACCTTACTTTTAAACATGATATGCAATTCTAATATATCATGGCCAGTCTTTCCTTGGGCCTCAAGGTTATGAATTAATCCATTCTCATTTGACACGATAAAATACGCTGTTCCTGAATTGATTCCTTCACGTACTGATCAAGAAATCCATTTTGTAAATAATCCAGGAATTTATTCTCTGGATTGTTAGAATTAATTTAGTTGCCCAGTCTATGTGTAGATCGAAGACAATCGCCCATGGTTACTATAATACCCCTGATAAGTACCTCATCGAGTTCCTTATTGATGTCAAATCTAACATCGCTGATTAATATTTATTAAAGGTATTGTTCCATCTTGTTTAGTTTTATTTTCCCCTGTCCTTCCTAAATCTCACATGCCCTGGAATATTCCTGGCTTTGATCACCTTGCAGCCATGTTTCTGTAAAAGTTTATCATTACCGAATGAGAGGTCAATTGTAATACTAGGCATGAAGCAAGACAGAATTTTTCATGGAGGAGGCTTAATAAGAGAACACAAGGAACTGTTTTGAAGGCAACATGATGGCAGTGCCAGTGATAACACTGACATTTTATCAAACCTCTTGGAGAAGAAACTTCAATAGATTTTAATGCTCAAGCTTTCCAAGAACAACTCAATTGTGCAAAAAGCAAGAGTGGGTTTATCGCCGTGACCACTATGGTTTCCTGACAGTCCATTCATTTATGAAAACTCAAATCCATTTACTAACTTATTCAGCACAAAATTTCCTCATACAGATCTGCAGTCATGTTCTATTTCCCTCTAAGTTGTGTCCATGCACACACATTTTGCACACAAAGGAAGGCATTGTGTGCACAAAAGGTTAGCGACCTAAAATAATATAGTAATTAATAATTATACTTATTTTACTTCATAGAATGCAATCATACTTGTATATTAAAACATGCCAATACAATTTTACTAGCCATGAGAGATAGGATGTACCCAAATTATCTTGAAACAATTTCAAGTTTACTTTGCACAAGCTTTCAGTGCGCACATCCTTTTGCCACAGGGAAAAAAAAGTACAAAAATTTTAGTGTACACTGACTACTAAAGATTAGAGAGAACTTTGGTCATGCTGACTATTTGTCAATCATATCTTCCTGTTCTAAAGAGGGGTGTCTGCATGAATCATTAACTTGCCAGTTCACTTCATGGACATGATCGGACCTGTTGCTGATTTCCTGCGTGTTCTCTTTATTTCTGCACACGTACTGGAGGATATTTTGAAAGTAAAAATTATGTACTGCTGGAAATGGAAGGAGATACAAAAACTTGAACTGCTTAAGAACTATGCAAGCAGGCCATTTTTAATATTAAAGAACAGAAAAATATCAGTATTATTTGAATTTTTAATAAAATAACCTCAACAAATTTACCATTGTGGATTCAGATGCAGAAGTATGGAGCAAAATTAATCAATTGTTTCCATACAAATCAGGTGGCAAAATATTATCCTGTCTATTGAATGTTTCATGATGTCAGTCATCGTTCTTTCACCCTCAAAACGTCAAATTGCATTGAACTCTTTACCATCTCATGCGAATGCACGAAATTAAAATGAGTAACATTGACAGATACAAGATTATTTTCATTGTCAACTAACAATTTCAATTTTATTTCCTTTGATTTCCTCCTCACCCACAGGAAAAAGTATCTCAGGGTCATATGTATGTACTCTGACAATATATCTGAACTTTAAACTTGATTGGTTGGCATTTGAGCCAGCACAGTTATGTTTCTAGCTCAACATTCAAAATGGAAGTAGCAGCAGAAGATGACCAGTGATGCCTGAACATGCCAGGACCTGTCAACGATATCTACAATTCCTGCTGAAAGTCACCCAACAAGTTTTGGAAGTTTGTAGAAAGCCACGGTGGAACGCAGAATAATTCACCCTTCTCTGGTGAACTAAACAGGTGTAGAAGAACAAAGAACTGTAGAAGCAGGTACAACTTCAACATTCAAAAGATATCTGGACAGATATAATGCAGAGGAAGGGTGTAAAGGCTATGGGCCAAATGCAATCAAAAGGGATTAGCTCAGACTGCCAGCTTGATTGGCACAGATGTGTTGACCAAAGGGCTAGTTCTGTGGTGTATGGATCTCTGATTCTATGGCTCAGAGAGAATCTTCAAGGAGAAAGCACTTAAGACCTTTGATGCACTTCCACTGAGTTCATTGCCAGCAATGGCACAACTCATTGAAAATAACAATGGAGTAAATCCCAATTCTTTTTTCATGTCCTATTTCTTCCTCATTTATGACAATGTATTAGGATAAAAGGTCAAATTTTTTCACTTATGAATGTTATTGAGATGACAAGTGGGAGTTCAAATTTTAAATATTTAATTTGAACTGGAAACCTCCAAGTTGTAGTTTTACATGGATCACTGTGCTTCGTGAACCTTTGGGGAACCAGGTAGCTGCACCAGCGTGAGGACTCATTTGATGAGGTAACCACCTTCTTGTACCTTGATCAGGAACATAGCTCCTTCATCTGGTCCACAAAATGTCACTCAAAGAGATAACTAGGTAAGGATCAAAGACATCAACCACAACAGGAGCTGAATAACAGGATCAGAATCCCTATCCATTGGGTCAGAAATTCCAAAATTTGCTCCCTCTTCCCTGCCTCCCCTGCAATCTCATTGAAAGCCAAGCTTGTGAAACATAAAGAGGGAACAAACAGTGCCAAAAGACCTACGCAACTGAGAAAATGACAATTAAAAAAAATGCTCACAGAAATTGCCCAAGTTTACAGAAGACATGGTTGTCAGAAGTGGCTTAGTGAATGTCAAGATGCTCAGAATTGCAGATGCAAGATGTCTTGGTGAGTTAAAGAGCTAGAGAATACATATGGCCATTCACTGTTTCAGGCAGATGCAAATAGGAAGGTTGTGATTGGTGACTTGGGAATGAAGCTTTAGTCCTTGTAATGTTTAGTTGGAAGTTGCTCATCAGTTAATGCCAAATATCAGATAAACTGTCAAACAATTTAAAAGCATAGGGGGTGACAAGAGAGGTTTTGTTGAATTAATGGTTATTTGTGAATATAAAGAAACAAATGCTGTTTCCTCGAAATTGTAAATGCAAAATAAGAAGGGGATTTGGAGCTGGATAAGGTAAGAATTGGTTGAGATGAAAAACCACTAAAGACAATTCCCTGGTCCTATTGGATAGATAAGAATGGAGGCGGGGGCTCTTCGTCCACTCAGCTGGATGAGGACAGAAAAACAGAAAGATATTGCAAACTGAATCATAGACAGATCAGAAAGATGATAATATTCTCAAGCCCCCAATTTTTTTTTTTTTAAGTCTTGCAATCCTATTCCCAAGGCGCTGTTATCTGCTTGGTAATGTACCACAAGAGGTTGCAGGGTCCAGGTGAGCAGCTGACCAGTGCAAGGCATCACCCCACCCCCACCCCGCCCCACGAGAAGGAGAAGCATAGAAGATGACCCTGTAGGAGAATGATCACAGCAGCAGATGAGTGAGAGTCTCAGCAGGCAAAAGGCCGTTGGTCACTTTTGGTCAAAGGACCTACGCAGATGGCTGGAACTGGCTCAAGTATTGAAATTGGGATTTGAGAGAATGCGGAGAGCAAGAAGGGCTTCTGAAGGGCCCCAAGCACTCGTAATTTGGATTGGGAGCTCATATTGGCAATGATTTGAACTGGAGGCTGTGCAGCTATAAAGGCTGTGGAGTGCTGGACGCAGGACAAACACGTAAATTACATTTTTAATGTATTTTTACATGACAATTAAAAGATCTGCAAAGCCTGTGGAGTGCTGGACGCAGGACAAACACGTAGATTACATTTTTAATGTATTATTACATGACAATTAAAAGATCCTTGAATGCCCCAACTTCAGATTCCTGCCCAAAACTCTGCTTTTTGATGTGACCTGGCCAGTAAATATTCAGTCAAAATGTTGCATTCTGAGACTATTTTCTGTACTGCTCATTTTCAGATTAAAGTAGAATATCGATGATGAAAATCATGTAGTGAATTACACAATGAGTAATTAGCCCCTTTCACACTTGCATTCCACTAAATTGGCTGATCAGTGCCCGAGGATAGGAATGGGATGGGTGGGGTTTGACTTTTCACACTTGACCACTCCTAACTGGGACAATAAACGCTTCAACACTTGCAAGGAGCATCCCTGGGGTTAGGACTGTTCTACCTTCTACTGGTGACATCATGACGCATCAAGTGATGGTGGACCTGCCCTAAATCCTGATCAATGTGTTATGATCTTATATTTGAACAAAATTAATCATGCATAATTATAACATAATTAAGCTTTATGTACAGCACAGTATGAGCCCTTCAGCCTCTGTTGTTGTCGTTGTGCCGACTTATATAAAACTTTATAAGGGACCGTTGGAATGTGCAAGCAATAAATAGCAATAGCGAATAATTTTTTAAACAGGGTGGGAAAGTTGGTAGCAATTCAGTGCACAATTTATAGAGTGTGGGAATGTTGGTAGCAATTCAGTGCACAATTTATACAGTGTGGGAACGTTGGTAGCATTTCAGTGCACAATTTATACAGTGTGGGAAAGTTGGTAGCAATTCAGTGCATAATTTATACAGTGTGGGAACGTTGGTAGCAATTCAGTGCACAATTTATACAGTGTGGGAACGTTGGTAGCAATTCAGTGCACAATTTATACAGTGTGAGAAAGTTGATACCAATTCAGTGCACAATTTATACAGTGTGGGAACGTTGGTAGCAATTCAGTGCACAATTTATACAGTGTGGGAACGTTGGTGACAATTCAGTGCACAATTTATACAATGTGGGAACGTTGGTAGCAATTCAGTGCACAATTTATTCAGTGTGAGAAAGTTGGTAGCAATTCAGTGCACAATTTATACAGTGTGAGAAAGTTGATAGCAATTCAGTGCACAATTTATACAGTGTGGGAAAGTTGGTAGCAATTCAGTGCATAATTTATACAGTGTGGGAACGTTGGTAGCAATTCAGTGCACAATTTATACAGTGTGAGAAAGTTGATAGCAATTCAGTGCACAATTTATACAGTGTGGGAACGTTGGTAGCAATTCAGTGCACAATTTATACAGTGTGGGAACGTTGGTAACAATTCAGTGCACAATTTATACAGTGTGGGAACGTTGGTAGCAATTCAGTGCACAATTTATACAGTGTGGGAACGTTGGTAGCAATTCAGTGCACAATTTATACAGTGTGGGAACGTTGGTAGCAATTCAGTGCACAATTTATACAGTGTGGGAACGTTGGTAGCAATTCAGTGCACAATTTATACAGTGTGGGTACGTTGGTAGCAATTTAGTGCACAATTTATAGTGTGGGTAAGTTGGTAGCACTTTCATAAACAATTTACAAATACTGTTGGAAAAATGATGGCCAATCTGCCCTCCCAGAATGCCGTGCGGCAGAGAAAGGGCTGTATGACCAGCTGCATACCTGGAGCATTCATAGGGGGATTTCTCTGCCGCACGGCATTCTGGGAAGTCAGGTCCGCTATTGCATTTTCCCCCTTGGTCTTTATAAACTGTGCGCTATAGCACTACCAATTTTCCCCTGTTGTTTAAAAATTGTCCGCTATTGCTATTTATTTCCTCTCTCTCCCACTGCGACTTTCCCAGGGCAAAGTTTATACCTTAATTTTAATCTTTTCTTCTTGCACTCATGCAAAAACTTGGGTCATTTCAATCCTACAATCCAATTACCTTTTTCACACTTGCCTGATTGCAACGCGATGTCTGCAAAACACCGGGGATTGTACTAGGGGTCAAGGCTGCCAATCCCAGCGTGAGATGACGTCATTTGATGCTGGCGTTGAGCTGATTTTGCTTTCACACTTGGCACTTTAAAGGTTAATTGGTGGTTAATTCTTGGGATCACTTGCAAGTGTGAAAGGGGCTAGAGACAGAAATTAAATTCACCCAGTGACACTCCAATGATATTAAAACAGGCCTCATCTGAAACCAATGAGATTGTCACTCCTAATTGGTGAGATCTGACAGTCTGGATCTGACACCACATGTTGATCTGCACCCATATATAGCAGCTAAAAACAATTCTGAAATATGATAGCAAAACTTCTCCATGTACCTACAAAATGAAGACACTCCCTGGATATTTTTGTTAAGTGGGGAGTGAAGGGGGGCAGGGAGAGAGCTCACTTTTGGAGAATGACTGAAATCAAACAAGCAAGAACAAGTTCAGTAGTTGAGGAAAACCACATGAAAAGAGAACGAACAAAGAAAATATATAAACTGGTCAAGGAATAAAGAATCCACCAATTCATCTTGTGTGACATGCATTCCCTGTTGATGGTGCAAGTGGGAGGACTTGACCCTAAGAACTTAGCAGAGTTGAGTAGTTTTAGCTTTTCATCCAAGAAAACACCAAGTAATACTCAAACAATAGCTTAAAAACAGATCATGATATTGGAGAATCAGCATTATTTCGAAAAGCTACAACATTTTAACTCTCATTACTCTGTTTACTTCAACCTTTAACAGTATAGAATATACCACACCCCTCTGCAAATCCCTTTTGCCGCTTCACTCCCAAAGTCAGCTGTTATATTTGTTTACTATTGCCCTCATTGGTTTGCTTTTAATTTGTGCCCCACTGCAAAGAACTCCTGAGAACCAAGACATCATTCAAAACCTGCTCATGGCAAATGTGATTTGGTAAAATTTTGAAAGAAATGGCTCCATTTACAATGTTGATTTGCATTTTTCAACATACACAAGGGCAGGCGATGGAGTTTGCAGCACAACCTCTAGTGTATTTACCAGCAAATAGGAGACATTTCTATTGCAACCGTTTACCTTACCTTCACAGCACTGATCTATTTCAGTGTGGCTTCAGAAAGGACTTTGTGCCGCTTCTTACTTTGCTGTCAATGTGCGCACTCACAGATACTGGAATGAACCAAAAGGAACAGCAAGCAATTGTTTGACAGGACTTGAAAATCCAGTTCTCTCACATTGCTTCTCACCTCCCTGTATTTGCTCACCATTCCAACAGGGTATCCAATTTCACAGTGCAAGCAAATGCCAGACAGCCAATCACTGTACATACCAGCAGCTGGATCTGCCTGTGCCTGCCTGCTAGCCTCCATAATCTTATCGACTTGAGCATAATTATCTTTACTCCTGCATCCTGAGAAATGACTTGCTCAGTAATAACACAGTGAAAGAACAAACAAATGTATTTGGAGTTCATCTCAAATAGATATCACAAGGGCCCATCTCTTCCCAGTGTTTGGAAAGCTGCTCCCTGAATCCATTGTGGATTCTACTCATCCACAGTCACAATATACGTTAAATCCACATCAAGACTACTCCTGGATCCCAGGGTGAAAATGTCACTCCTTCAAACAACAGGCAGGGGGGCAGAAACGACATGGTCCACAGAGGTGATAATCGTGTATTTAGAGAAGAAATGTAACAATGCACAATGATGGGAATGTATAGATATGATTGACTCTATGGGTGTGAAGAGACAAAACAATTTTCTTTATTGTAAGTAATTTATAATAAAGTCTATGTGGTGGTACACCACCAGCCTACTGCAGGGGGCAACCTCTGTACCTGCAGGATTGTAAGGGGACAGGACAACACTTGACCGGCCTGAATGGATCAAGCCCCACCCGGTCAGGTGTCAATCACCCTCTGGCCTCACACTGAGTTGCTGCAGCCACAGGCAGCCTGGTTCTGTGGAGGTTTTTGTGGATCAAAGCCTGTGGTTCAGTCTTCACCTTGTGTGTGTCTGATTCTGTCTAACAGTGCACCACAGTCTATTTTGGGGGAATCTGTCAGATACTAGAGGGTATAGATTTAAGCTGAGAGGAGCGAAGATTTTTTTTTAATATACTGATGCAAAGGTGATGAAAGCAGATACAATAACCATGTAAAAGATCAGGCAGGAAATGGAGGAATATAGGCCATGGGCAGGCAGATGGAATTAGTTTAAATTGCCATTACTGTTAACACACATATCATGGGCTAAAGGTCATTCTTCTGTGCTCAATACACAAAAGTGTTGGAGAAACTCAGCAGGTCATGCAGTGTCCATGAGAAGTAAAGAGATAAAACAAACATTGAAAGCTTCAGGCCTGAAATATTGGTTATATTTATTTGCTTCTGATGGATGCTGGGTTACCAGCTGAGTTTCTCCAGCACTTTTGTGTAGTGCACTATAATCACAGCATCTATAGACTTTCCTATTTAATTTCCTCCAGCATTTTGTGAGTTGTTCCAGTTTTCCAGTATCTGTAGTCTCCAAGACTTTTCATGCCAACCTCTGGTGGAGGCCGGTTTCAAGCACAGTGGGAAAACATAAAACTTACCTATCATGAAGTAGCTCTAAAAGGTTGCCATTGCACTGCAGAGATGTCGAGTGGCGCCTCATAGTACCTGCTGGAGCCTATGGAGGCGGGGCGACTGGTGCCGTATCACCATCTGTCAAGTGTTTCCCAGAACACTTCAAGCTGCGTGGATTATGGACAGTCATTGCTCTGCCACATTTTGAGTCAAAGAGAGCAGTCCCAAAGGCTGAAGTGGCAGGGTGAGGCCCGCACCAGGCACCCTCTGAAGGCTCACACTGCCTGAGAGCTCCCGCCGGCTGCCCCTGCCTTGAGAGGGTCATGGAGGGAGAGGGGCGAGTGGGGAGATGGGTTATGGGCTGACGACATCATCAGCCCACCCCTAACCAGTTGCTTGCAGCGCCTGTACATTCATGTGGGGTGGCAGAGTGCAGCGCTCTGCCAATTATCCTTCCCCAACAGGGATTGCAGTCAGAGCCTCAGAGCCAGCTACAGCACATTCAAGAAGGTAACTCTTCTGATGTAAGGGCGGAGAATCTCTGCCTTTACAGTCAGGCTTTATCTTTGCATGAAAGGGCCTTCTGTTTATCTTTGGCTTGCTGGATACAGGTACAGTACCTTGTATCCAAAATGCTTGGGACCAGTCATTCTTTTATTTTCTTTTGGTTTTCAGAACAATGGAACTAGCCGCAGAGTAGCATCAGCAGAATATCTGTATTGTAAAACATGAAAATCTGCAGACACTGTGGTTGAAGTAAAAGCACAAAGCTGGAGAAACTCAGCAGGTCAAGCAGTGTCCTTTATAGCAAAGGTAAGAATACATAACTGCCATTTCAGGCTTGAGACCTTCATCAAGATATGGGGAAACTTTGGCAGGCGTACAAACAAAAGAACATGGACAAGGGGTGGCCGCAAGGCAGGAGGTGATAGATGGAGAAGGGAGGGAGTGACCAAGAGGAGGAGGAATGGCTAGGTGAAAGGAAGGAGGAGCACTGTAAAGGGGGGAGAGCAGATTAGCAGAAATGGTTAAAAAAAAAAAAATCAATGTTAATGCCATCAGGCTGGAGACTGCCCAGACAGAAAATCAGGTATTGTCTTGGTGGGACAGTACATGAGCTCATGGTCAGACATGTGAATGTGGGAGTGTGACACAGAACTCCCCTCTCCCCATGGTAACATCTCGGCCCTCCCCTCTCCCTGCAGTGAAATCCACCCAACTGTTAGCACCAAAATCTAGTGACAAACTGTTGATGACAAATTATGGAGGTCAAAATGTCCTAGACTCAGTCACCTCATCTATTCCAACTATTAGGGGCCCATTTATATGCACAACATTTTCCCTCTCGCATCCCCATTAACTTCTCCCTCGCATGTTTCACATGTTCCTCCTGCCACCCACCACACTTCAGGCAATTTATAGTTATCAACTTCTCCACTGACCAACACATTCTGAGTGGGAACTGAAACACTTGGAGGAAACCGACATGGCAACCTGGAGAATGTGTATGGTCAACAAAGACAGCACCTAGGGTCAGGATCAAACTAGGGTCTTTGAATCTGTGGAAAACCAGCATCATGGTGTGCCACCTGTGGGATCTTTGAGGTGGGTCTCTAAGCAAATTGTCAAAAAAGCACCAATACCTTGCTTAAACTTAAATTTTGACATATAGCTTGGATCTTCTAGCCCATCAGTCTATGCTGGCCAATTACACCAAATCAGCCTACAACCCCCATACATTTTGAAGGGTGGGAGAAATCCAGAGCACCCACAGAGACAGGGAGAATGTACAAACTCCATACAGACAGCAGTGGTTTCGAACGCAGCTGTAACAGCTTTGTGCTAACTGCTATGCTAAACTTGCCACTTTGATTGGCTGATGGTGATAAGGGACCACTTCTCTCAGACCCTTCATACACATCCATGTCTCAGTACTAGCACACACTGCTTTTGACAAAGATATAATAAGAATGGGAACTTTGACCATCTCCTTCTGGAATGTATATTTCCCAACACATTTTGAAAAGGGGTTCAATGAGATTTGCTAAGTATCATTCCAAACTCTTGTGCAACACAGGTTTCTGTGCTTTACTGGTTGCACCCAGGGACACACAAAGAGACAAATATTAACTGCTGCTAGAAGGTTATCAACTATAATCTGCCTGAAATTTGTAGCTTCAAACAAGAAATAGTCCAAAAATAAATGTTGCAAACTCATACATTCCAACACCCAGATTTATGTGCCAAAGGACAAAGTAAAATATGGTGCAGTCACCATAAAGTCTCAGTGAAGAATAAGCACAAATTTTAGCTCCTACTGTCAATGTGCACTGAATCTTAAGCTTATTCCTCGAGGAATGTCTGTCACAGAATAATTGTCGTCAAGCTCTTGTAATGTGGTTCTTGTCAGGAAATAGAATATGTTTATTGTGAAAGGGAAATTTAAAATTGTCTATATTATTTATTAAACAATTAAAGTGTTTGTGGGAAAAAATGGGCATTTTACATGTGCTGAATTTCTGGGATCAAGAATTTTCTTAAAATTCTGCATTGGCTCCAGAATTTCATTTTAATGGGGAGTAAATTTAATGCTTGGTACTATGTTACAGTTGATGCTATTTTTCATTGACAAGGATATTACATCTGAAGCTTCTCCCTGAAATATTCATTCCATCAATCAAACTACCGGGTGTAAGAGTCAAGGATATAGTGCAATAGCATTTTATAAACATTGAGGTGTAGTTACATGAGTATTTGGTGAGGGACTACAAATAAATGAAGTACAGACGTAGAAGTTTGAGCGCATGAACTACGCGGAAAAAAAAAACAAATCAGCTAACAGGTCTAACAAGTAGTGAAGAAGGCTAAAGACATTTTGACTTTTATTGCAAATGGATTGGAGTTTATCAGCTGAGATTTTGTCACCATTGTGCAGCGTGTTGGTAAAGTCACACTTGGAGTTCTATGCCCAATTTTGGGTCTCCATAACCAAAAATGGATATAGTAACACTGCAGTCATTCCAAAGACAATTTACCAGGCTAATCCCAGGAAGAGATTATCAAGAGATCCACCAGGTTAATTCTGGATTCCTTTGAGTTTCAAAGAACAAGACTTGACCTTATTCTAACATACATGGTTCTTCGGGGGTTGGAAGAGTAGGCGTTGAGATGATTCCACCAATAGGAGAGTCAAGAGAAAGGTGCCAAAAAGGGCTGTTCATTTAAAATTAATGTATATGGAAATTTCTTCCTTGCTAGGGAAGTGAAACTGAAATTCACTGTCCCAGAAGTGGTAGGAGTCAGATCATTGGTAATATCCAATGTATTGGTAATACATAAATGAAAAATTGAGGAATTGAGGGTGATGGGGAACTAACATAGAAAAGGAGTTGAAGCCATCATAGGTCAGCATGAGTATATTGCATATACACAGGAGGCTTGGGTGGGAAGCAGGGAGGGGAAGTTGCTGGTGGCCTGGTCCTGCTCCTATTTCTTTTGTTTTTGTGTTTAAATCTCAGTGTCTTCACCATACAGTGTTCTTTGGCTGAACACGTTAATCAGTCAGGACAAACATGTTTAAATGGGATTTAAAACAGCTCTGGAACCAACATAGTTGAACTGGAACACTTGGGAATTATTTTTTCAGCATTTTTTCAGGCCAGTTAATTAGTTGTCTGTTCTGTCGCATGTACAGGTATACAGCATGATGCTCAGTTTTCTGTGCTATCCAGGCAACCCGCAAAAAAAAGCTGCTCGTATCCTGCGCCATTTTGAATTTAAAAATTCATAGAAAACCACAAGGTTAAAAAGTGTATAATTAATAATAATATAATAAAAAGGTTAGTTGTGGGATCATGTAAAGAGCCAAATGCCAGTGGTTGTCAATGTGCATACATTTTAAAACTACAAATTTGATGCAAAGATGCTGAAAGATTTCCAAAGTATTCTGATACCAAATAATGTATATTAGTTCTCCCAGTTAGAATTTACCATATTTCAAAAAAAAGAGATATTATAACAGTAAAGAATCATACACTTGAGAGACAAATCTTCAGAGAACTACTCAACTACTCTGTATGAAGATGATTAAAACCACATGATCAGTTTTCAAACTGCAGCTGACAAGTGTAAATGAGATCCTGTGGTTATAATGGTAGTTTATTAGCCAGGTTTTAACTGCAACAGCAGGACTTAAAGGCAGCAACTCTACCTTTAAATATCATCAATTTGATTTGGAAAATGAAAACCCTACAACATCTACCAACAACACCTAAATATAGAAAGTCAAAGTCCCAGAGTGTAAATGTCATGACATGACATATTATCACACTCTGCCTTTACTTCCTGTCAGTTAGACCACTATCTGCATTTGGGCTGCACTTGAAGAGCCATCTTTACAGGTCTGTATTACAACAAAAAAGTTGGAGTTTTGGCTCTGCATGCATACCAGTAATAAAATAGTTATTCATTTTATAAATAATAAATATAATAAAATAAAAACACAATTTTTACTTCAATGTGCAGAAGTACCAATGTACAACTTCAGTCAGCTATAGTTTCAAGAGATTTTGATGACGAATGAATGTGTACCCCTTTTCAGCAGCTGGAGATAAGCTGAGGGCTAAAATTCATCAAGTCAATTTGATTTTTTAAGTGTATTTAATTTGTGAAATATTATGTGATGCACGATCAATTACACAAAGACTGATGTTGCTGAGATTGAAGGCTTTTATTTACAAGAGATGAACAGCATCCCTGCGTTGGTCGCTCACACTGACCTGGACTCGAACTGGGGGAAGGTTTGTGGTATAACAGCCTTTACAGGGAAGGGGGAGAGGTGACAAGCCAGCCAGTGAAAGCAGGGTCAACCAGGAAAGGTCATGTCATTTACATATAGTATGCAAATAAATACAAAAGTGGTTTCACCACATTCACCCCCTCTTTTTAAAAGGAAGTCCGGGGTGGAGTGGTGGGGGGGAGATGTGGTGTGGTTAACCATCCCTCAAGTCCAGTCTGTTCGATGTCTTCTTTGGCACTGCGACCGGCAAGTCCCCATCCAGGGGTCCGTGATAGTCTCCACCAGCTTTGGCTGGTCCATCCCAGTTGGCCTGACCGGAGTGATGGCTGGGTCGGGGGGGGGGGGGGGGGGGGGGTGGTGGGGGGGTGTGTGTGTCAACCGTCAGCCTGGCCAGGGTGGTGAGCATTGGGTAGATGGGCCCTGGAGAGCTGGGGGAGGGGGTGTCCAGATCCTCCCACATGTGCCAGGTCCCAGATAAACACTGTGTCCTCGCAACTTCCAGGAATGGCATGAAGGTGTACCACGGGTTCGCATGGAGCAGCTGGACCCTCTCGACCAGACGGTTGGACTTGTGTGTCCTCACATGCCTATGGAGTCATACCGGGCCCCAGGGACGACAGTCAGGTAGGTAAGGTGTTTCCCGATGCTGGTCTCCTGGGAAACGTAACAGTCTTTCATGAGGTGTCACGAGGTGGCCATACACAGGAGGGACCAGATTGTGTGGAGCACTTCCGGGACAACCTCTTGCCAGTGGGGGACAGGGAGGTCCTTGGTCTTTAAGGCCAGTAGTACTGCCTTCCAGACCATGCTATTCTACCGCTCCACCTGGCCATTCCCTTTGGGGTTATAGCTGGTGGTCCAGCTAGAGGCAATGCCCTTGGACAGCAAATACTGATTCAGCTCGTTGCTCATGAAGGACAAACCCCTGTCGCTGTGTACATAGCAAGGGTACCCAAAAATAGTGAACAGGTTGTTAAGAACCTTTAATTCTGGGCAGGGGTTGGCAAAAGGGAACCGCTAGTACTCATCGATGACATTGATGAAGTACATGCTGAGGTTCATAGAGGGTAGGGATCATTTGAAGTCCATGGTTAGACATTCAAAGAGCCAAGTAGCCTTGATCAGGTGTGACCAGTCAGGCTGGAAGTAGCGTGGTTTGCACTCTTCACAGACCTGGCAATTTTTGGTCAGTGACCTGATGTCCTTGATGGAGTAGGGGAGATAACTTGATGAAGTGAAAAAAAAACAGGTGATCCTGGGGTGGCAGAGGTCATTGTGGAGTGCCTGCAGGCAGTCCATCTGCACACTGGCACAAGTTCCCTGAGTCGGCATTCGAGAGCTTGTTGAGCTTTCTGGCCAGTACAGTATGTTAGAATTGTAGGTGGAGAGCTTGATTCTCGACCTCAGGATTTTGTTGTTTTTGATTTTACCCTGCTGCTAATTGTTAAACAAAGGCGACTGTCCATTAAATAGTCAGCAGGGTAAAATGCTTACCTGCAAGATAATGTCTCCAGTGCCATACTGTTTCAACGATAGCCTGGGCCTCCTTCTTGATGGAGGAGTGCCAGATCACGGGGCCCTGGAGGGTATGTGTTAAAAAAAAATGTCACGGCCTGCCTGCCTAGTAAGTGTGGTGGCCAAGGCAAAGTCAGATGCATCGCTCTCCACCTGAAATAGGATGGATTCGTCCACTGCAGGCATCGGGGCCTTTGCAATGTCGTCTTTTATATGATCGAATGCCTCGCAGGCTTCTGTCAACAGAAGGAAAACAGTGGCCCTGATTAAAGTTTGGGCCTTCTCCACGTAGCTGAGGACCTACTGAGCACAATAAGAGAAAAAAAAACCCAGGCATCTTTTCAAGGCTTCGAGGCAGTGGGTGGGAGTTCGAAAAGGGGACACATGTGGTTGGGTCAGGGCTGATGACTTCATTTTACACAACATAGTCTAGTACAGCCAGGTGACATGCTGAAAACACACTTCCCTGTATTATACATCAGATTTAGGCATTTTGTGGTGAGAAATTTCTGGAAGTTCCTATCATGGTTCTGGAGGTTTCTATCATGGTCCTGTTGGTTGTGGCCGCAGATGGTGACATTGTCGAGTTATGGGAAAGTGGCCCACAGCCCATTTTTGTCCACCATCGGATCTATTTTCCTCTGAAAGACTGAAACTCCATTCGTGACGCCAAAGGGGACCCTCAGGAAGTGTTAAAGCTGGCCATCCATCTTGAAGGTGGTATACTGGCAGTCTTCTGGGGTGAATGGGGAGCTGGTGGTATGTAAATGTAAGGTCTATGGTGGAGAATACCTTGTTCTGTGCCATGTGGCTCACCAAGTCGGCTATGTGGGGCAGGAGGTATGCATCCAGCCGGATGAACCGATTGATGGCCTGGGAGTAATCGATGACCATCTGGTGTTTCTCCCCATTCTTCACCACCACTACCTGGGCTTTCCAGGGGCTCTGTTTTATCACAGCCTCAGCAAGGAGAAATTTCACTTCTGACTTAATAAATGCCCTGTCCCCAGCACTATATCGCCAATTTTTAGTGGTGACGGGCTTACAGTCAAGGATGATGTTAGTGAACAGGGTGGGGGGGAGATCCGGAGCATGGAGAGACTGCATGTCGTATGCGGTGATTGGGTTTGGGGCTGACGGTCACCACATGGTGAGAGGATGGTGGGTGGTTTTAAAAACTGCTCATTGCAGACCGTGAGGGGAGGATGGGGCCCATCATACTCCATGGTGACGCTCTTCATGTTGCACTGGAAGTCTAATCCCAGTAGGATAGGTGCACAGAGCTGTGGCAGTATGAGGCATTTAAAGTCCTGGTATACTATGCCCAGGACAGTCAGTGCTACGGTGCAACTGCCATGAATCTCTGCTGAGTGAGAATTTGATGCCATGGAGATCCGGTGGCTTTACCCTGAGAGGATACTGCTGTACAGTGTCTGGGTGAATGAAGCTTTTGGTGCTTCCACTGACAAATACACAAGCGATGGGGTGATTGTTTACCTGGATGTCCATCATGGATTTGGAAATTTGATGGGGTCCATCCTGATTGAGGGTTATCAATGCCAGCATCAGTTCATCACCTGAGGAGTTCCACTGGCTGCTGGCAGTCTGGAAAGATGGTGCCCAAAATGGCAGATCGCATGGCACACACGTGGCCCCATCATAGTTCACCAGAAGAGAAGGCGAAGAAGGCTGATGTGACATCATCAAAGGCGGCTGTCACCATGGTGTGTGTGTGTGCGTGTGGCTGTCCCAGGTCCCCAGAAGTGACGGTGGATATGACATCATCGAAGATGGCTGCCCCCCCCCCCTCCCCTTGCATGTGGCACTGCTAGAACTCAGGAATGGTTTGGACTTTCAGACCTTCATGAAGTGTCCTTTCTTCCTGTAGTTGGTTCAGACAACATCCCTGGCAGGGCAGCATTTCCTCGGGTGCTTAGCTTGCCTGCAGAAGTAGAATTTTGGTTGGTTGCTAACAGCAGCGGTGGTCAGTTCAGAGCAGGAGGGGGCTTGTGATCCCACCTCCCAAGATGGTGGCCTCCATGTTCCCCACGAGGCAGCCATATGTACATCGGAGAATGGCTATCTCTAGAGTGTTCACCAGTTTGATGGTCTGAGGTAGGCTCAATTGTCGCTGCTCAAGTAGCCTCTGCTTCATGTAGTCAGAGCAGATGCCTGTTACACAGGCATCTCCAATCAGCAGCTGTGTGTGCTGTTCTGCACTTACAGCCCTCGCAAGCTCCTGCAGAGGCCTGATGAAGGTGTTCAGTTTCCATCAGTTGCTGCCTGCATGAGTGGAGTACATGCTGTGCATAGATCTTGTTCACCTGGACTTTATACTGGTCCTTCAGGATGTCCATTGCGGCTCTGTACATCTGGTAGGCCCAGTGTCTGATGTACAAGTATAGCAAATGAACCTTATCCTCATTGACCTGGATAGCTGCAGAGGTTGTGAGGAACTTTACAAAGCAGTGGCGCCAGAGCACAAATTTGTCGGCTGCCTCAGATTCTCTCAGGTCGATTTCCAGGTGATCCAACTTCATGTTCTTGTCCATATTCTCAAAAAAATCTTGTAAGTAAAATTGTTGCATGATCAATTGCACAAAGACTGAAGTTGCCAACACTGAAGACTTTTATTTAAAAGAGATAGACAGCATCTTGTGTTGGTTGCTCACAGTGACCCGGACTCGAACTGGGGGCAGGCTTGTGGCATGACAGACTTTATGGAAGAAAGGAGGAGGAATTGCGAGCCAGCCAATGAGAGCAGGATCAACCAGGAAAGGTTGTGACATTTACATATGGGATGCAAAGACATACAGTAGTGTCTTCACTACACTATGTTCCTCCCTTGTGAAACACAACAGAGTTAGTTAATAAGTCAAGAACCTGTTCCCTCATGCTTTAAGCACACTTGAATGGGAGGAGTCACGTGATTGACTAGTGGCCGGTAGGAGAATACCAGCCCTCTCAAGAAGGAAAAAAGTGAAGGAAAAGCAAAGCCCAGACACACAAATCACAACAAATAAAAAAGTGTGGAGAAAATGGCATCTAAGAAAGAAAAGCCAAAAACAACGGGAAGAAAAGAAGAAAGAAAGATGCCGGAAGAGAAAGGTGAAGGCCTTACTTGCACGAAAAAAGCAGGAGCCCACTCCTCGAGGTTAGTGGAGAGCCCGCAGGGTCACGACCCACTAACTGCAGGACTGCAAAAATGGCTCACGGAGCCAAACAGGGGTGCGCGATGCGCACGACAAGGACAACACCGACGGGAAGGGGGACAAGCTGTGGAGTGAAACTCCACAGCATAAACAGCTGAGAGAGATCTGACAGCAGGGCTCCTAGCTGGAAGATGAAGAAAACAATGGGAACGGGAGGGATGAGAATGAAAAAAGGAAACTAGAGACATAACAGATAACCAACCCAGAAGAAGAGGACCAACATCAAGACACCATGGAAAAAAAAATACCCAACAAACTGAGACAAGCAGCTCAACAAGAAAGTCAGAAGAGACACAGATACAAGGAAGAGGAATAGAAGACACAAACCCAAGAGCAGATGAAGACGAAGACAAAGAAGAAAAGAAGAAGAACACCATGCTCAGCACAGAGGAATAGGAGGTAAAATTAATGGACAAGAACAAATGAAAGTATTAAAAGAATGGCTGAAATGAGAATTTAGTGAAATGAAAAGAAAAATGAAAAGTACAGAAGAAAAAGTGAGTAGAATAGAGCTGGTCATAACAGATGTAGGGAAAAGATTACAAAATGTGTAATGGCGGTAGATATGGAAGTGAACGACTTAAAAAGAAAATTGGAAGAAAGTGATAAGAAAGTTAAAGAAACACAGGAGTTGTTAGCTCAGAAGATGGATATAATGGGAAACTATAGTAGGTGAAACAATATAAAGATAGTGGGCCTTAAGGAAGATGAAGAAGGGAAAGATATGAAAGAATTTATAAAAGAATGGATCCCAAAGGTCCTGGGAATGCCAGAAATGCAGGAATGAATGGAAATAGAAAGGGCACACAGAATATAAGCCCTGAAACCACAGACACAACAAAAACCAAGATCCGTTTTAGTAAAATTCCTGAGATACACAACAAGAGAAAATATATTGGAGAAGGCAATGAATAAAATGAGAGAAGACAAAAAACCACTGGAGTACAAAGGTCAAATTTTTTTTTCTACCCAGACATAAGTTTTGAGCTCCTGAAGGAGAGGAAGGAGTTTAAAGCAGCAAAATCGATCCAATGGAAGAAAGGCTATAAATTTATGTTAAGATATCCAGCGGTCCTTAAAATAATTATCCCGGGGCAGTAAAACAGACCGTTCTCCGATCCGGAGAAAGCATGAGAATTTGCAGAATGCCTGCAAGACAGAAAGAGAGATGAAGAGATGTAACAAGAACAAAGAACGATGACAAACTACATATAAAGAAGTAAAAATAATGTATAAGTAAGAACTAAAGGAGGGAAGAAAAAGGAAGTAAGGGAGAAGGGGGGGAAAAGAGGGGTTAAAAAAATTAATAGTAAATAAATAAAACAAAAAGAAAAGAGAAAAAATGAGGGGAGCTTTGTTGTAATGTGAAGATAAAAGTCTTTTCTGGAGGGGGTTGGGTGGGAGAGAATAACAGTCACTGTGAAATCAGTTGACACTTGCGAACAGGTTCGCAGTCCGAATGGAGAGGGGAGTTGTGGTTGCCCAGCAAGGGACAAGGGGCGACTCAGAGAGGGGGGGACCACTTGGGGTTAAGGGAATTTTAGATGTGGGAATGGTTGAAATATTTTATGTTTTAGAAGTGTTGTTATACAGTGTGTTAAAAAAAAACTGAAATGGGGAAAAGGGGAAAGGTGGTGGTGATGAAGCGGAAATGAGATGTAAGCAAAGTATGAAATGGCCATGTTGAACTATATGACTATAAATATTAAAGGAATACATAACCAAATCAAAAGGAAGAGGCTATTAAATTTACTGAAAAAAGGAAAAAAATGATATAGCATTTGTGCAGGAAACGCATCTAAATGAAGTGGAACACAAGAAATTAAGGAGAGACTGGGTAGGGCACGTAATGGCAGCATCATATAACTCAAAAGTCAGAGGTGTAGCTATATTAATCAATAAAAATGTACCAATCAAAATAGAGGAGGAAATAATAGATCCAGCAGGGAGGAATGAAATGATAAAGTGTCAGATATATTCAGAATTTTGGAATTTGCTCAATATATATGCACCTAATGAAGAGGATTAAAAGTTTATGCAAGGTATCTTTTTGAACGGGACTTTAACCTTAATTTGGATTCATAGATGGATAAAACTGGACAAAAGACCAGCAGAAAGAACAAAGTAGCCAAATTTATGGTTAAATCAACTTTTGGATATATGGAGGAGGCAATACCCAAAGGAGAAGGAATACTCATATTATTCGAGTGGACATAAAACATACTCAAGGATTGACCTGTTCCTGTTGTCAGCCCATATCCAAGGGAGAGTTAGGAAAATGGAATATAAAGCTAGATTGTAATCGGATCACTCACCCCTGTTATTAGCAATAGAGCTGGAGGACATCCCACCAAGAACTTATAGATGAAGATTAAACTCCATGCTACTTAAAAAAACAGGATTTTAGAGAATTCATTGAGCGCTAAATTAAAATGTACTTTGAAATAAATACGGAATCAGTGAAAGATAAATTTATATTATGGGATCCAATGAAAGCGTTCATCAGAGGGCAAATAATAAGTTATGGAACAGCAATAATTACAGTAATATCAAAGATGGGGAAAGATCCACTAACACCAGCATCGTATAGACCAATATCTCTACATAACTCAGATTATAAGATAATAATAAAACTATTAGCAAACAGATTGGCCGACTGTGTACCAAGAAGAGTAAAACTAGATCGAACTGGATTTATTAAGAAAAGACGAACAACGGACAATATCTGTAAGTTCATTAGGAACATAGGAAGTAGGAACAGGAGTAGGCCAAAAATGACCCATCGAGCCTGCTCTGCCATTCAATAAGATCATGGCTGATCTAATTTTTAACCTAACTCCACCTACCTGCCTTCTCCCCATATCCCCTAATTCCTCTATCATGTAAAAATTTATCTAACCGAATTTTAAAATATGTTTAATGAAGCAGCCTCAACCACTCCCCTGGTTAGAGAATTCCAAACATTCACCACTCTCTGGGAAAAACTATTTTTCCTCATCTCTGTCCTAAATCTACTCCCCCGAATCTTGAGACTGTGTCCTCTCATTTTAGTTTCCCCGGCCAGCTCAAAAACCTTCATACATCTATCCTATCCATACCCATCATAATCCTATATGTTTCTATAAGATCTCCTCTTATTCTTCTGAACTCGAGCGAATACAATCCTAGACGATTTAATCTTTCATCATGTCAACCCCTTCATCCCAGGGATCAACCTAGTAAACCTCCTCTGGACCGTCTCCAAAGCCAGTATATCCTTCCTCAAATATGGAGACCAGAACTGGATACAGTACTCCAGGTGTGGTCTCACCAGTACCTTATACAGTTGCAACATTACCTCCCTACTCCTGAATTCAATTCCTCTAGCGATGAAGGCCAACATTCCATTTGCCTTCTTAATAACCTGCTGCACCTGCAACTTAACTTTTTGCGATTCATGCACAAGCATTCCCAAGTCCCTCTGCACAACAGCATGCTGTAGTTTTTCACCCTTTAAATAATATTCAGCTCTTTTATTTTTCTTGCCGAAGTGGATAACCTCACATTTACTAACATTGTACTCCATCTGCCAGACCTTTGCCCACTCATCCAGCTTAACTATATCCCTCTGCAGACTCTCCACGTCCTCATTACAATTTGCTCTTCCACTCAATTTGGTGTCATCCGCAAACTTGGCAACACCACATTTTGTCCCCTCCTCCAAGTCATCAATGTAAATGATGAACAGTTGTGGGCCTAACACCGACCCCTGCGGCACCCCACTTACCACTCTCTGCCAACCTGAAAAACTCCCACTTATCCCGACACTCTGCCTCCTGTCAGACATCAATTTTAATTCCAGGCCAATATACATCCCCGGACTCCACTTTCCTGTAACTTACTGATAAGTCTCTTGTGCGGCACCTTATTAAGCGCTTTCTGGAAATTCAAATATATAACATCAACCTGTTCCTCTCTATCCATCGCACCCATTACATCCTCAAAGAATCATAACAAGTTTGTCAAACAAGATCTTCCCTTTCTAAAACCATGCTGCGTCTGCCTGATTGAACCCTTACGTTCCAAAAGTTTCACTATTTCATCTTTAATGACGGCTTCAAGCATTTTTCCAACTACAGATGTCAAGCTAATTGGCCGATAATTTCCAGTCTTCTGTCTACATCCCTTCTTAAAAAGTGGCGTGACATTTGCTGTCTTCCAGTCTGCTGGGACCTGCCCAGAATCCAAGGAATTTTGGTATATGACCACCAATGCATCAACTATAACTTCTGCCATTTCCTTCAGAACCCTTGGATGCATATCATCAGGACCAGGTGATTTGTCTGGCTTTAGTCCCATTAGTTTCTCCATCACTACTTCCTTTGTAACAATTTTTTTATCAAGGCCCTCCCCAACATTCGCATCCTTAACTCCGCATTTGGGCATGTTGGACGTGTCTTCCACCGTGAAGACTGACACAAAATATTTGTTCAATGCCTCGGCCATTTCCTCATTTTTTGCTACCAGCTTTCCTTTTTCATCCTCCAAGGGTCCTATGTTAACTTTGGCCACCCTCTTCCGTTTTATATATTTATAAAATTTTTTGCTTTCTGTTTTTATATTTTGTGCCAGTTTACTTTCATAATCCTTTTTCCCATTTCTTCTCACCCGCTTTGTAACCCCTTGTTGTCTCTTAAAGTTATCCTAATCTTCCAGTTTCCCACTGCACTTTGCAGCTTTGTACACCTGCACCTTCAATTTTATACGCTCCTTTATTTCCTTTGTTAACCACGGTTGATTTTTCCCTCCCTTGCTGCCCTTTTTCCTAACCGGAATATATTTTTGTTGAGCATTACAAAATATTTATTTGAAAATTTTCCACTGTTCCTCAGCTGTTTTATCAATTAGCCTGTGCTCCCAGTCCACTCTGCCCAATTCCTCCCTCATCCTATGGTAGTCACCCCTGTTTAAGCATAATATATTAGTTTTAGATCTAACTATTTCTCCTTCCATCTGAATGAGAAATTCAATCATACTATGATCGCTATTTCCCAGATGGTCTCTGACTATTACATCATTTACTCTACCTATCTCATTGCACAACACTAGATCCAGGAGAGCATTTTCTCTTGTGGGTTCCTTAACATGCTGCTCAAGAACGCTATCGTGGATGCATTCTATGAAGTCCTCTTCCAGACTCCCACAACCAACCTGATTTTCCCAATCTATGTGGAAGTTAAAGTCCCCCATGACTACTGCCATGATTTAGATCTTCCATGCAGTACAAGGAAATAAGACGCCAACAATGGTGGTTGCCTTAGACGCAGAGAAAACCTTTGACAGGATAGAATGGAATTATTTATTCAAAGTACTACAGAGGTTCAACCTACCAGAGAAATATATTAATTGGATTAAAGCATTATATAAGGGACCAGTGGCAAAAGTGTCAATAAATGGATATATATGTCGAACCAATTTAAATTAAGCAGGTCAACTAGGCGGGGATGTCCACTATCTCCCTCACTGTTCGCTTTAGCTATAGAACTCTTGGCATAACTGATAAGAACAGAAAATAAAATAAAAGGGATAAAAATAAAACAGAAGGAATATAAAATCAGTTTATTTGCAGATGACATCATAGTATACTTAACAGAACCAGAAATGTCAATAAAGAAATTGAAGGAATATGGAGAAATATCGGGGTACAAGATCAACGCAATAAAAGTGAAGTGAAGCCAATGAATAATGCAGATTTCACAAGTTTAAGAAAGAATCACCATTTAAATGGCAAACACAAGCAATCCGATATCTAGGTATTAGACTAGATAATAATCTAGGCCATCTATACAAATTAAATTATTAGCCATTAATGAAGAACTTACAAGATGACTTAGAACATTAGAAAGATTTACCACTAACACTGATAGGAAGGGTAAATTGCATTAAAATGAACATCATTCCAAGGATAAAATACCTATTTCAATTGTTACCAATTCCCTTAACAGAGAAATTCTTCAATGAGCTAAAGTAAATAATAAGGAAATTCTTATGGAAAGGAGGGAAACCGAGGATAGCGCTCAATAAATTAACAGAATGGTACAAACAAGGGGGCTTACAGCTATCAAACTTTAAGAATTATTATAGAGCAGCACAATTAAGATATCTATCAGATTTTTATCAAACAAGGGAAAAACCAGATTGGACCAGGTTAGAGCTAGAAAAAATAGGGGAGAAGGTACCATAAAAACTGGTGCAACATAGAAGTTCACCAGGACTGCACCATCTGCTCAACATTTGGAAGAAGATTCACGTAGAAAGGAAAAAAACAAATTGCCAACTACCAAAATTATTATTGACGCAAAATCAACTAATCCCTTTCACAATAGATAATCTTTCCTTTAGAGAATGGGAGAGAAAAGCGATCAAAAGAAGAGAAAATTGTTTTTTGGGAAATAATTTATTATCTTTTGAACAAATGAAGTACAATATGATATCATTCACAGTACAATGTTTGCATACCACCAACTGAAAATCTACTTAAAGGACAAAATTGGGAAGCAGACTGAGGTTACCAGAAGGAAGCTGCTTTGAATATGTGATTACAGACACAATGATAATTAAAAGATTTATAACAAACATGTACATCAGGCTGCAAGAGAAAGAGAACGATGAAATAAGCTGTAAACCCAAACAAAAGTGGGAACAAGATGTAAACATAAAGATAAAAAAATGAAAATGGGAAAAGCTATGCTCCGGAACTATGAGAAATACAATAAACACGAGGTTACGCATGATTGGTTACACAGGCTATATATCACGCCCCAAAAGTTAAATAAATGGGACCCAACAGAATCAGATAGATGTTTTCGCTGTAAGAAGGAAATGGGAACAACAGTACATGCAATTTGGGCAAGTGAGAAAGTGGAAAAGTTTGGGGAAGATCTAAATCAGGTATTAAATAAAATCTAATACCAAAAAATCCAGAGATCTTTCTTCTAAGTAATATAAGAAGTAAAGAACTAGGCCTCAAATTTGATGAAGCACAAAAAAGATTTATTATGATAGCTGTAGCAAAAAAAATGTATAATGTCAACCTGGAAATCAGAAGAGAGCCTGAGAATACAGCAATGTTACATGGAAATGAATAAATGTATTCCATTGGAAAAAAATAACATATAATTAAAAATTAAAGTCACATCTCCATTGGGCACACAAAACTCGGTCAACCAGTTTACCTATCTCGGCTGCACCATTTCATCAGATGCAAGGATCGACAAGGAGATAGACAACAGACTCGCCAAGGCAAATAGTGCCTTTGGAAGACTACACAAAAGAGTCTGGAAAAACAACCAACTGAAAAACCTCACAAAGATAAGCGTATACAGAGCCGTTGTCATACCCACACTCCTGTTCGGCTCCGAATCATGGGTCCTCTACCGGCACCACCTACAGCTCCTAGAACGCTTCCACCAGCGTTGTCTCCACTCCATCCTCAACATCCATTGGAGCGCTTTCATCCCTCACGTCGAAGTACTCGAGATGGCAGAGGTCGACAGCATCGAGTCCACGCTGCTGAAGATCCAGCTGCGCTGGATGGGTCACGTCTCCAGAATGGAGGACCATCGCCTTCCCAAGATCATGTTATATGGCGAGCTCTCCACTGGCCACCATGACAGAGGTGCACCAAAGAAAAGGTACAAGGACTGCCTAAAGAAATCTCTTGGTGCCTGCCACATTGACCACCGCCAGTGGGCTGATAACGCCTCAAACCGTGCATCTTGGCGCCTCACAGTTTGGCGGGCAGCAACCTCCTTTGAAGAAGACCGCAGAGCCCACCTCACTGACAAAAGGCAAAGGAGGAAAAACCCAACACCCAACCCCAACCAACCAATTTTCCCCTGCAACCGCTGCAACCGTGTCTGCCTGTCCCGCATCGGACTTGTCAGCCACAAACGAGCCTGCAGCTGACATGGACTTTTTACCCCCTCCATAAATCTTCGTCCGCGAAGCAAAGCCAAAGAAAGTCACAGTATTCAAACAAATTTGGGAACCGTACATGGAACACAACAGAGGGGGCCTACTGCGGACCTCCACCCCCTAAAATGATAGAATGAGAAGAAGACAAAATGAACTGACCCAGTGTGTAAAAGTAGATGACACAATTTTCTTGTTTATTTTCATTGTGTGATGACATTGTTTATTATATTGAATATGTTGAACATTTAGTGGGTAGGGAGGGGGTGGGAAGGAGGGAGGGGGTAAAAGGGAAGGAAATGACACTGTGTATATTCAAGAGGGAAATGTTTGTGTGTATTTTGGTTAATATGGTTCATAGTGTGGAAATTTTTTTTAAAAATTAAAAAAGCACACTTGAATGATCAACATGTTTGGCACAATTAAAGCAGAGGACTTTAATGACTTGGCTCTCCTCCATCTCCTGTACTTCACCACTGAGTTTACCCAACACGCAAAAGTATTTGAACCAAGGGCAGATATAGAAAAGCTTTCTATTGTAAAAACTCTACCTTTTATAAACAACCACCACTAAAATACAAAGAAAGCACCATCTTTTTTTTTGTTTTCCAATAAGAGTAAAGGTCTTATGATTATAAAGAAATGGTAGAAATACACAAATTCTCCAATGAAAAAGTTCTAATATTGTACGAAGATGGAGGCTGTTCCAATGAATTTGTCTGGTAGCAGTAATAGCCTTGTGCCACACCAGGATAAATTATTCTGAAGAATGTGGCCGCATGTATCAAGTCATGAACAGAGGAGCACAGATAAAATCTATCTTCTCTGTTAGATGATAGATTTGCTAATCCAAAATTGAGGTACTTAGGTGTGCTGAAATTATTTATTTTTTTTGAAGGCGAGGATATGGTCATTTCTGGTCATTGTGGAACCAAGCCACAGCATCAATCCATTTGTTTGAAAGATATGATATGAATGAAGATCAAACATATTTTCTATTATTGATAGGGTGACCACTTCCAGATAGGCACAATGCATGCACTGCTGAGGAGTGCCATACATTTCTCATGTCATCTTTTAGATAAGACACAAGAACAAGTCCTCCCAGGTGGATGCAAAAAATTTCATGTCATTATTTTCTAAAATTGAGCACCACCTTTGGTGCTCTAGTCAGTATTGATCCCTCAATACAGGTATATATACACCAAAGGCAAATTTAGTTATTCACTCTTTTATATTTAAATATATAATTTCTTAATTTAAAATTTAAATGTCGAGATATAATGAGGTAACAAGAGCCCACAGCAGCCACATACACCATGTAACCAACTAACCTACCAACCCCGTACATCTTTGGAAAATGGGAGGAAAGCAGAGCATCTAGTGGAAATCCACATGGGTCACAGAGAGAACATACAACTTCCTTACAGACAGGGATGGTTTAGAAACTGGGTTAACTGATGCTATAATAGCTTTGCAGTACTGCTCCACCCTGGGAGCTTATTGTGCTCGTTAATTCATACACCTTAGACAGTCCCTGGTTAGGTGCCAAGGTGGTTCTGGACAAACCTCAGGTATTTGCATCAGTGGAAGTTATTCCATTTTTTATCCATGCATCTTTCATTGTCATAATTATAATCATGCAGCAAAGAAACCGTTCCATGTCAAACAATATGCTTCCCACTTGCCCATGTCAGGCCAATGCCACTCCAAACCTCTTTCATCCATGTATTTATCCAAGTGCTTCTTAAAAGAAACAAATGGATCTGCCTCAACCACTTCATCTGGCATCTTGTTCCATGTATCCAATGAAGAACTGGGTCCTCACAACCCTTCTAAATTCCATCCCTTCACCTGTCTTCTTTAATTCTCCCACTCCAGGATATAAAGTGTTAGTATTCAGATTATTTAATCACTCATGATTTCATAGACCTCAATAAGATCCCCTCTCAATGTCCAGCACTCCAGGGAAAACAGGTCTAGTTTTTCCAGTCTCATACTTTAACTCAGTTTCCCTAATCTGGGCACCAACTCTGCAAACCTCTTTTAAACCCTTTCCAACTTTATATTATATCTATGGTTAGGCAACCAAAATTGCATACAATATTCCAAGTATGGTTTCACTAACGTCTTGTACAACTTCAACATGATGTTCCAATACTCTTCTTCAATTGTCTGACTAATGAAGGTAAGCATCGCAAATGCTTTCTTTGCTAATTTTTGATGACATATGCTGTCATCTTTAAAAAGCTATACAACAGGAACCTAAGGTTCTTCTGCTTCACACACTCCTTTGGGCACTGCTATCAACAGAGTATGTCCTCTTCAGGTTCAATTTACCAATGCAGCACCTTGTATTTTTCCCAATTAAATTGCATCTGCCAATACCTTAGCCCAGTTCCCCATTTGATCAAGATCCCTTTGCAAACCCAGGTAACCTTCTTCACTGTACATCATAGCATGTTTTTGTGTCCTCAGCAAGCTTTTTCACCTTGCCACAAATATCCTGTCCAAACAAGGGTCTTATTACTGGACCTTGAAGGCAGTCCACCGGTCATGGGCTTTTACCCCAACTTCTGACTCCTATCACTAAGTCCGGCTCTTTTCCTCTTCTCCTACAGACCTTGTACTCTGCATCGGATTCCCTCAAACCTGTCTTCCTGCATCTAATACGTGCCTCGTTTTTCTTTCTGTTCTGTACTTCAATGCCACTTGTTAACTGCAGTTATTTTACCTTGCCATTTTTGCCATTCACCCTACTGGGATTAATAGGTTCTTGTTTATCCAGAGTATCAAAGGTTATGGGGAGAAGTCTGGGCAGTGGAGTCATGTGGGAAAATGGATCAGACTCGATGGGCTGAATAGCCTTTTACTCCTCTGATGTCTCATGGTCATATCTTTGCCTGGAGCTTCCTTTTCACACTCTTAAATGGCTTCTATTTTGCAGTTAAGCTTTAGCCCTTGAACATTTGATTCCAGTCAACTATAAGTAATTGCTGCTGAATTACTCTTGTGCCCTTGTTCAAAGATAGGACTCTAACTTGAGGACCATTTTTTTCCATAACTATTTTAAAATTTATAAAATTGTGATCACTGTCCCCAAATTATTACATACCAATACCTCAGTTACCCAACCAGCTTCATTCCCTAGCACAAGGTCCAATACTGCCCCTTCCCTGATAGGCCTATCCACATACTACTACAGAAAGTTCTGGATACACTGAACCAAATTCATTCTATCCATTACCCTCACTGAAATCACCTACAGTAGGAGTCCTGCTATTTTTTTATAGACAACAGGAATCTCTCTTCATATTTGATATTGCCCTGCTAACTGTTTTGTGGGTTATACACCCATGAAGGTGCTATTCATTTTCAGTTCCTGATTTCCACCACACTACCTCATAAAATAGTTCTCTAGTAATTGCCTGTTCAAAGTGATATCTCTTTTGAGTAATCTCTGCCCCATTCCCCAAACCCCCTCTTCCCTTCACACATGATGGTGCCCCAAAACAATGAGTTACCTGTTCAGGACCCTCTTCAACTACATTTCAATTATGGCTATGATATCCCATTATTCTGTATATATCTATGCTAAAGCCTATCCCTTTACCTACCATGCTTCTTGCGATAAATGTCTTTCTTTTTTAATATATAAACTTACATACAAAATTCAGCAAGATATGTAACCAATCATCTCATATACATGTAAAGAAAATCGTAAAGAATAATAGAACAGTGTTAGCCAGTTGTCTATTCATATGAAAAACAAAGCAAATAATATGTGGTCCTCGACTTCTGACCTATGCAAGTTACAGCCTCCTACATGCAAGACAATTTAAAAAAAAATCATTATTAAAACTACTGTCTAAATACATATTTTGTATTAAAAGTACCATATACAGTGGTCTCCGCTCTTGGCGACAGCCCAAAGTCCCCATTCCCCGGCGGCAGCCCAAGGTACCTGTTTCCAGACTTACGACCAACCCGGAGTTATAACAATCTTTCTGTCTCCATTACAGTAAGTTAGGGACTACCTGTAACATATTCTTAATGTACATAATTAAACCTATTTACCAAATTATTTGGGTTTTAAAAAAGAAAACCTATAAAACTAAACCTAATCTACCCCCTCCCTCTAATCAAGGTTACCATTAGTTATGCAAAAGGAAGTTTGGAATCAAATAGTGCCCTCAGGCATTGAACAGCAAACTCCCAGACTCTTCAGAGTTATTAATTCTTTCAGTCATAATAGTATTCCAAGAATGGTCTCCACATCTTTACAAATTGAAATTTTCTATCTATAATATCTAATTTTCTCCAAGTGCAAGTAAGATATTACATCATGTAACTACTGTGCATGGGTAGGTGAAGAATCATTCTTCCATTACAGTAAAATTGCTCATTTGGCTTCAGAATAGTAAGAGCTAAACTTTTCCCTGAGTTGCAGACAGAGCAAAATCTGGGTCGCATGTAAAACCAAACAGAGAAATTAAAGGACAAGGCTCTATTCTGATTTCAAAAATCATGGATAACATTTGGAAAATATCTTTCTAAAGCTCTCTACATTTGGGCATTCCCAAAACATGTAGATCAATGAAGCTTCAAAAATTTTGCATTTTACACATAATGGATTAATATTTGTGTAAAAATTATAGTATAAATGTAGACATGTGTATTCTAAGTACCACTTTAAATTGCAAAAGGCAGTGCCTTGCATAAAATGAAGAATCATTAATCAAGCTGACAGTAGATTACCAGTCTTCAACTGAAAAAGGTTATATTCAAATCTCGTTCCCAATCTTTCTTAATCCCAACCATTGAGGGTGATGTTAAATCCAATAATTCATTGTAAATAAATTATATTAATCCTCTTTGAAAATAAAACTGTAAGTTAAAAAATTAATCAAGAATATTGGTGTCCCAAATTCGAGGAAAGCTTAGATTGAACAAAATGTCTCATTTGTAAATATCTACAAAAATGTCTATTAGAAAGATTAAATTTGGCAGATAATTGTTCAAAGGAAGCAAAGTTATGTTGAATAAAAAGATCATTATAATTTTGAATGCCTAAACTAAACTATTCCTTAAAACCAACATCCATCACTAGCGGTTCAAAAAAAAAATGATTATCCACACGAGTCGCCAGAGAAGAACTATTAAGACCAAAAAAAATTCTAAATTGGGGCAATATTAAAAGAAATTTAACAAAGTTTATGTGTCTCATCTTGATGCTTGTCCTCCACATTCCTGCTCTGGGCCAACATGCTTCCTCGCTTTTCCTTGATATCCTTAAACTTGTCAGACCCCCTCTCTCCATCTTCAATCTGAACTCCATGCCAGACTATTTTAAAGCCTCTTGGGTCGATATATAAAATCTCCCTGGCAAAATACTGGTCCCCCTCTGGTTCAGGTGTAATCCATCTCTCTTGCACAGGTCATGTCTACCTCAGAAGAGGTCACACCTGTACCAACTGCTCCATCTCATGTTTATGAGCTCTATCCTTCTATTCCTACTTTCAGTGACACAAGTTTATGGTAATAATCCAAAAATCCAACTTTTAAAATTTTTGTCTTAACTCCCTACATTAATTTTGCAGGACTTCATTTCCTTTCCTTTCTAAGTCATTGGTACCAATGTGTACCATAACTATTGGCACAAGCAGCTGAGGGAGCAATAACTTCAGGGGAGGCTCATTAAACAAATGTCTCCAGGAATTACCCAGAGCTCTGCCTGACACAACTGTTTAGCACAGATTCACTGAACAGCTTTGTTAGGTCTGACCCTGTCATCGCGACATCATTAGTCTGCCCCCTAGCCAGCCGCTTGCGGTGGCTGTTCATCGATGCATGCGCGGAGCGCTCTGCTCCATCGCTGACAGTAGGTAGAAGAGGGATTGGAGTTGATGCCTTGGAGCCAATCATGGAGTATTTATGAAGGCAAGTTCTGTGATGCAAGGGCAGAGAATACAGTCACATTTTTTCCCTCTATACAAGGGTCTATTGGCACTGGGGGAAAGTAGCTTCTCAAAATATTGCCAGCATTTAGCACATGGAAAACAAACCCCTCCTAGCAACAAAGGGTGTGGTGTCAAATTGAAAAGAGCAACCAGTGGCTGTTGGGAATTGGATGTAGGCAATTTCAGCCCATTCAGGTTTCCAATATACAGTGCTTATCCAATTGTGATATTAAAGTGAAAAAGACATCCAAAATTTCAGTGCATTCCCACTGTACTTCACAATCAATGACGTTTTTTTGTGAAATATAGTTTCCTTTCCATAGGCTCCGATAGCTCAGTGATTAGAGCACTGATCTTGTAAACCAGGGGTTGTGAGTTTGTTCCTCGCTGGGGCCTCCTCCCTGTGAGGGGCACTTGTAAGGAAGACAAAGTTAAAGAACTTCATGTATGGTACATTCTAAATGTAGTATTATGTGACAATAATGGAACCTTTACCTTTGTAATGTGGAAAACATGACAGCCAGTTTTGAAATAAGTTTCCTCAAATGACTGGGTAACCTGCTGTAGCAAAATGAAATGAGGGATAAATATTGACCAGGACACCAAGGGTATTTCCTTTACCATTCCTTTTGATAATGCTAGGCAACTGTTTATAGCAAAGTAGGAGAACAGACAGATATTCATTTAAAAACTCCAAAGGTGATGCATGAATTAGTACACAAATTTAAGAATCTTTACAAATATTTTTGGGGATGAAGACCTCGAGGTAACAAGGAATCTGCTGCTGGTGGAGAACTAGAATATTATACAAAAGTGCTATGGAAATTCCAACAGGAACTGCCTGCTGCTTTTCATAGAAGTTGCATGACCTGTTGAGTTCTCCAACACTTTTTGAGTATTATTTGGAATAAAGACCTACAAAGCACTTAACCTAGTAAATATCACAGTAAATTTTTTGGCATTTTAGTAGCAGTATTCATCTATTTAGACTTATAAGCTCATATCTTAACCAAGCCAGATGGGTACAGAAATCACAATGTGTTGCAATACTTCCTATTCTTTTGGCAGCATGCCGAAGAGTTTCTTAAATATCCCTATTGTTCCAGCCTCCACCACCACCCCTGGCAATGAATTTCAGGCACCCACAATACTCTAAGAGTGGTCTCACCAGAGATTTTTAGAGCTGCTACATTACCTCAACTCCGGAACTCAATCCCCTGACTTATGAACCCCAACATTCCATAGGCCTTCTTAACTATCCTATTAAATTCTGCGGAAATCTTGAGAGATCTACAGATTTGGACCCCCAAGGTCCCTCTGTTCTTCCACAATAATATGTACCCTAACATTAACCATGTACTCTGCCTTCCAAAATGCATCATCTCACACTTACCTGGATTGAATTCCATCTGCATTCTGTTGATACCCTATGACAACATTCAGCACTATCCACACCTCCAAGCTTGGTATCATATGCAAACTTACTGATCCATCCTCTACTTAGTCACCCAGGTCATTTATAAAAATCACAAAGAGTGGGGTTCCCAGAATAGATCCTTGCGGCACTCCACTAGTCACTGACCGCCAGACAAAATGCTTTCCCTCCATTACTTACTACTCTCTGCTTTCTACAGGCAAGCTATTTCTGAATCCACACAGCTAAGATTCCATGGATCCCATGCCTCAGAACATTCTGAACGAGTCCCCCATGGGGGACCTTGTAAAATTGCCTTACTAAAATCCATGTACACCACATCTACCACCCTATCTTCATCAATTTCTTTTGTTACCTTAAAAAAAATGTAATACTCCTGAATACCGCATTCAGTTAACTGTTGTCTCTATGTCAAGGAAATAAACTTTCCACTCATCTTTGAAATTCAAGTCTTCTATCCATGTTTAAAGCAAGACTGGATTCGGATGGCAGACAAATGTTGCATCCGGGAGTCAGGCATTCAGATTAGTGAATGTATTCTTTCCCCTCTCTTTCCACAGCCTTTAATTCAGATGCCTGTCTCTTCATTCATACCTTGAGGAAGGGCTCAGGCCTGAAACATTGGCAATATATCTTTACTTCCTATGGATGCTGCAAGAACGGCTGAGTTTTGACATCAGGCATTCTGAGATCCATTTATTGGAATGACATTTCTTATGCACCATTAAGTAGTACCATCTTTTGCTGACTTTATATTGGCTCCCATATTAGACAAGATTTGACATTACATTTTTCAGCCTTACCCCTGTAGCCCTATGATATTCTGAAAACTGCACTTTGTTTCTGAACTCCTGCATGCTTAAGTGCACCTGTGCTATTTCATTCCCAGAATTCCCTTCTTTCACCTCTCCAAATTGTCCTGCATGGCTCCAAAACTGACTTCTATTTATGGACCTGGTCGGACTATAATGTTGTTGAATTTTTTTCCCCCTCAGTGATTATCCTCTTGTGTACATCCTGAGACTATTTTTTTTAAAACCATATTTGAAGTATTAAATAAATGCAAGCGGAGGTAGAAGTGTAGAAATCCAAGGTTGAAAACGGAAGGGTCGCTCTCTGACAGCAATGACCTTTGTCTGCAGTTCCTTGTTTCTCCTAGATTTCAATTGCATTTAGGATCCCTGATGCCAGTTACCCAAATGCTACCTTAATGTCAAGCATAGTCACTTGCTCTCTGCTTTTAAATTATTTTATTATGAAAATAGAAACAACATTTAAAACACAACAGGGAAAAAAATTAAAGGATTTTTAATGAAACTAATATAAAATACTCAAAGTTTATTTTAAATGTTGCTAGTGGTGAAATGTAAAGAAACAAATGTCCCATTATGTTTTGCATCACCAGATGTCATTAATGTTTGAATAATATAATTTAGACTAAATCTGGTATCTGGAAATCTAGATAATTATCATAATACTCTTTCTCTTCATTCTGCTTCTGATAATACCCGTAACAGCAAAAACATTTATGGTCATTCCTTTTGACTACTAATTTACAACAACAATAGGGTTAACACAAAACTCAACTTATGTAGATCAACAATATCCCTTTTAACAGGCTGAGGTGAGTATGACTTACAATATTCTTTCCTGTTGGAACCTTGGAATCTTTTCAATGAAATACGAGAACAGCCTTCAAACAAACTCCATGATAACTCCTGGTGTGTTTTTTTTTGTGTGGCGTAGCACACTGACAGACACTTGGTGCAAAGGTCACTGTGAATTTGAATATCCTGTTTGAGGTGGAGCAGACAGCAGAACTCAACTCAGAGACATAGCTGACAAGCAGCAATGGCTACCATAAAACTTTAATAATGATAGGATCAAAGCGTAGGCAAACAACAGAATGAAGTCCACAAAATCTTTAGATAATAAATGTAAATAAGGTGGAAAGAGGGAATCAGGAGAAAGATGGACTGTAATATTATAATTATGAGGAATGCAAGGGGGGATATGATAATGTTTAAAGATGAATGTATATTAGAAGTAAGAATGAATAGGGGAAGCTCAAAGAAATTGAGGGAGGTGTAAGTAATAGATGATTGCATTGGGCAAGTCTCAAAACGGCAAGGGGATTAGCAGCAATAGCTTGGTTATTGGTGCCGGGGATGGAGTAAAGATAAACTGGGAGGGGGAAAAGAGGAGGTGGGGGGGGAGGAAATTTATGAGCCGTTTCTCATTATGTTATCAATGTAATTTAAGTACACTTTCAGTTGTACAAGAGTTGGGGAGGGAAATAAATGTACACTGTATGTTATATGTTTTAAAAAAAATTATAATGTTCATTTGGCGAGTCTATGAAACTGAAAAGATTCAAAAAAATCTTCTTTGGACAAAGATATTTCTTAAGAGTAGCACTGTACATTGCCCTCCCTGCCCCCACATTATGAGAATCTAATTCACAGCCAAAACACCCTGGATTGCACATTTAAAAAAAAAAATAGGGCTCAGGCCTGACTTTTACACTTGAACTGTTCCCACCGTGGCCCCCTTTGACTGACGTCACAACATGCATACCAAAAGTGGGTTTCCCATGCAGGGGTACTTTCCTGCATAAAAATGCTCTGCTTCCCTGCGCGCTGTCCCTGTCTGTTGGCTGTGCAGCAAGGCCAGTGAAATTTTGGGGTTACTGGCCTTTAAGCTGCCATTGCCATTCACCTGCCGGTTCACTTGTTGGGACCAGTGCCACTGCACGGGCTGCTGGCCTTTGGTTGCACTCACCACCCGGAGCACTGGCTCAGTCGCCATGGTGGCAGGCAGCCAAATGACCCTCCCACCCCACCTCCACCCCAGAACCAGTGGTATTGTCCTTGGTATCTGGATGCAAAGACTTTCCAGCCTTCAGTGGCCTGCCTCTTTGGCATTATGCTGGTGTCTCAATCGGGTCCAGGTGTGCCGGCTTCAGCCTGTCTGTGGTGAAGAGCTCCATCTTGCTTCCGACCTCCAACTTGAAGATGACCCCATTGTTGCGGATGACCTGGAATGGACCCTTGTATGGCCTCTGAAGCAGAGGATGATGTGGACCCCTGTGAATGAAAACATACTTCTGCAGATCTCTGGGTATGTTGGTCCTCACATGTCCGTCCCCGGAAGGTGGAATAAGGGTGAGGCTGCCGACTCTTTCCCTTAACCTGCTGAGGAATGCTGCAGAGTTATCCTGCTGTCCGCCTGGGGATGGTACATATACTCCCAGGAACACCAGTGGTGCTCCGTAGATTAGTTCGGCTGAAGAGATGTTGAGGTCCTCATTGGATGCCATGCAGATGCCCAACAATGCCCATGGTAGCTTGTCTACCTATTTAGGTCCTTGGAGTCTGGACATAAGTGCGGTTTTGAGGTGTCTGTGGAAGCGCTCCACCAACCCATTGGACTGTGGGTGGTAAGCTGTTGTGTGATGCAGCTGGGCACCCCACAGACTGGCGAGGTCGGACCACAGACTGGAGGAGAACTGGGCTCTTCTGTCGGATGTGATATGGGATGGTAACATGAAGTGTGCCACCCAGGATGAGATGAGGGCACTAACACATGAGGTTGTGGATGTGTCTGCCAGCAGGACTACTTCTGGCCACCTGGTGAAGCGGTCAACCATCGTGAACAGATAGCAGAAACTCTGGGATACCGGCAAGGGTCTTTCTATGTCCATGTGGATGTGGTCGAACCTTCGTTCTGCAGGCTCGGTGTTGAGGTGGGGTCTTGGTGTGCTGCTGTTCCTTGGTTATTTCACTCTGCGTGCACGCCTTGCCCATCCGCTGATCCGCTTCCACAATCCATGCCACATGCATTTGCTGGCCACCAGCCAGACCGTGGTCCTGATGAATGGGTCAGCCAGTCCATGGGTGGAGTCGAAAACCTGTCATCTTCTAAGCCGCCGGGACCACGGGTCTGACCTAACTGGAAGCTACGTCACACAGGAGCGTGGTTACCTGTGGCAACTGGGATATCCTGGAGCTGCAGTCCGATTATTGGGGCATCTCTTAGTCTTTCTGCTGCTCCTTTGCCAGTGCCACAAAGTCCACTCTTGTGGACAGTACGTTGGCCACCATGGTGTCCTTTCCAGAGATGAGCCTTACGGCTGTGGTGTACTCTGAGATGTAAGACAGGTGTCGGTGTTGGCGAGCCAAACACGGGTCCGAGATCTCGGCCAAGGCACATGTCAGGGGCTTGTGATCTGCGAAAGTCATTAAGGACCTGCCCTCTAGGAAGTACCTGAAGTGGAGGATGGCTAAATACAGTGCCAGTAGCTCTCTGTGGAAAGTGCTATACTTCAGTTCTGGAGATTGCAGATGTTTGCTGAAGAAAGCCAGTGGCTGGCAACTTTCTTTGATCTGCTGCTCCAGAACTCTGCCAATCACCATCCTGAGGCATTGACCGTCAGAGTCATTGGAGTGTCTGGCCTGCGATATGCCAGGATAGCAGTGTCCGCCAGGGCTTCCTTGGCCTTCACAAAGACTTCTGCTGACTCCTTGCCCCAGGTGCTGTCCTTTGCCTTGCCTGGGCGAACAAGGGTCACATGATCTGGGCAGCTGAGGGGATGAACTTATGATGGAAAATGATCATCCCCATGAACTCTTGTAGTCTCTTGGTCGTGTTGGGTCTTGGGATTTCTAGGTGGCTTCCACTTTACTGGGTAGCGGTGTGGCTCCTTCCCTGGTTATTCTGTGGCCCAAGGAAGTCGAAGGCCTCCAATCTGAATTGGCATTTGGCTGGATTGATCATCAGGATGAGCTCACTCAGTCGGGTGTAGAGGTGTGCCATATGCTCCTGTTGGTTTCTGCTCATCACCAGGATGTTGTCCAGGTACATGAAGGTGCCATCCAGGACTTAGCCCACAGCATCCTTGAGTCGTTGGAAGGTCTGTGCGGCATTCTTTAACTTGAATGGCATTCGGAGGAATTCGAAGAGGCCAAACGGGGTGATGATGGTGGTCTTGGGGATATCATCGGGGTGTTCCGAGATTTGATGATATCCCTGCATCTGGTCCACCTTGGAGATGATCCTTACCCCATGCAGGTTAGCCATGAAGTCCTGGATAGCAGCACGGGGTATTGATCCAGTGTGGTGGCCTTGTTGAGCCAGCAGTAGTTGCCGCATGGTCTCCAGCCCCTATCTGCTTTGGGTACCATGTGCAGGGGAGAAGCCCATGGGCCATCCAACCACCTTACAATGCTGAGCTCCTCCAGCTTCCTGAATTCCCCTTCACCAGCTGGAGCTTCTCCTCAGGAAGGCGTTTTGCCCTTGCATGGAGCGGCAGGCCCTGGGTCAGGATGTGGTGCTTTACTCCATGTCAGGCATCACTCTGGGGAATTGGGGGATGAGCACTGCAGGGAACTCATTCAGGACCTGGAGTACTCGTTGTCCGATCTCTATGCAGTCCAGGTGGAGCACTGTGAGGCTGGCATCTTTGAAGAGTAAGGTTGAAAAGTCTTGGCATGAACCAATCTCCTTCCCTTGAGGTCCACTAGCAGGCTGTGGACATGCAGGAAGTCTGCCCTGAGGAGCAGCTGTTCCACTGTAACCAGGATGAACACCCATGAGAACTGCCTCCCAACTGCAGTTGGGCTTTGTGCTGTTGTTGGCACCTGACTGCCTGTTCCTGGTGTCCTGTCCCAACAGGGCAGGACACTGAGCTCTGCTCCTGTGCCCATGAGGAAGCGTCATCCGGACTGGCAATCCCAAACATACAAGAGGCTGTCTTGGTGGCCAGCCATCGGCGTTTCCCTAAAAAGTGCATGGCAGCCTGCACCAGTGGGCTCCTGCACCCCCATCTCTCATGGTAGAAACACCACTGGTCATCTGGATCACCTCCTCTGGGGCTCTGTCGTTCTCTCGGTGGCTCTGCATGTGTTTGGCTGCAGGGTTTAGTGATGAGCCCCATGGACGCCAAGCACTCTCTCTTCTGTTTCCACAGAATGTCTGCTTGTGCTGTGACTTTCCTGGGATTGCTGAAATCTGTGTCAGCTAAGAGCAGTTGGATTTCCTCGGGCAGTTGCTTCAGAAATCCCTGCTCAAACATGATGCGGGGCTCGTGTTTGCCCAGGAGGGCCAGCATCTCATTCATGAGGGCTGATGGGGGTCTGTCTCCTAGCTCATTCAGGTGGAGTAGACGTGCCCCTCTCTCATGCCATGAGAGCCCGAAGGTCTCGATCAGCAAGCCCTTGAAGGCAGTGTATGCACCATCCGATGGAGGCTCCTGGATGAAGTTGGCCACCCGGCCTGTTGTGTCCTGGTTCAGGGTGCTTACCATGTGGTAGTACTAGGTGGATTCTGCTGTGATCTGCTGGATCTGGAACTGTGCCTCAGCCTGGTCAAACCACATGGGCTGTCGACCATCGACGGTGGTCGATTTGTCCAGAAGGTTGGCAGCTTGAGAGAGACCATGTTGACTGGTGCCTGTTCACTCATCGCTGGGTTTAGATGCTGTTGGGGTCACCAATTGTAGCTGGGCACTACTCAAAAGAAGATACACACACATAATGTAGTCAGGTTAAGCTCTGAGTTTTATTAGGGCTCAGGCCTGACTTTTATACTTGTCCTATTCCCACCATGGTCCCTTTGGCTGATGTTACAACATGCATAACAAAAGTGGGTTGCCCTTCTTTCCCACGCGCTGACCTGTCTGTTGGCTGTGCAGCAAGGCCAGTGCCATTTTGGGGGTCACTGCACTTTAAGCTGCCCTTGCCATTCACCTGCCAGTTCACACGTGGGGCCAGTGCCACTGTGCGGAATGTCTTTTGAACGTTGTAATTGTACGGACTTTTACCATTTCCTCTGATCCACATTCCTCCCAATCTCTGAGGAAAAGCTGACTCTCAGGTCCCTTTTAATTCTTTCCCCTCTCACTTAAATTTATGCTCTCCAGTTTTAGAGTCCTTCACACTGGTGGAAAAAAAATACAAGTCTGGGTGAAAGGAGGACATCTCTGAACTCATCCTGGAGACAGATGCAATGGTGACAGAGGAAATGAGAAAAAGGAATAGAATTCTTATGGGGGACAGGATGTGAAGGGGTACCCCACAACAGCGTGGATCTTCCTGTGGCCGCCCATTTCAATTCCTTGTTTTAATCCCTTGTTGAACCACTACAACTATGTGGATCTCCCATTCCTTTGCTAACATATCTGTACATGGTCTCATACATTTCCAAACCAAGACCACTGGCAAATTCAAGGAACAACATCTCATTTTCCATCTGGGCAACCTACAACTGGATGACATTAACATCGACTTTTCCGATTTCTGTCAAGAAACCCCCTTCTTCTTTCCCATCTCCTTCCTTCTTGTTTTGTCTCGCTGCATGTGCGTGTGTGTGTCTCTCTCTCTCTCTCTCTCTCTCTCTCTCTCTCTCTCTCCCCTCCACCCCCACCCCATCTCCTTTCACAGATCCAAAATCAATTCTTACCTTTCCTCTTATCATACCCAATTAACACCTTTTGGGTCTGGAATTCTTCCCCTCCCATCAAGTATTACTGATGTTTTGGGCCGGAGCCCTTCTTCAAAGTACAATAAAAAAGCAGACAGAGAAACTAATTCCCTTTAAGCACCATAGCTCGTTAAAAAAAAGTAAAAGAATTGCCTGATACTGGTGAACTTGGAGGAGTGAGAAGTGAGATTGGACTGTGAATCAAAGAACATTTCTGAACTTAGACACATTACATGCATGTGCACCTAGAATTAGAAGGGGATTAAGTTAAGTTAATAGTAATAAGTTAAAGTTTGATCCTGTTTTTATGTTTAAAGAAAATTAAAAATGATTTTTGTTTAGGTAACTATTTGTCTTGTGAATCTCTATTGCTGCTGGTTTTGGGGTTCTCTGGGCCCATAACACTCTAAACAGAAATTTTCAAATCAACCACTGTGCTCCACCAACCCCTCAGCCCCACACCCCCCCCCCAACCCACCATCCCACAAGGCCAACAATCCACTAATTTGTAACAGGGACTACACTGCAGCATGGCTGACATCCCCAGGGCCAGTCCTACTCCAGAGGTATGCGAGGAACCACAAGTCTGACCCTCTGGTTGAAAGAGTCCATCTCCTCCATGCCAACCCCCAATATGCCTATATGGTATATCCTGACAGACACGAGGACACTGCCTCTGTTAGGGATCCAGCTCCTCCGGGGCCATGGAAACCTCCACTGATCATCCACACTCCCCTGACCACACGCACAATGCACCTGAACCTTGGTACCCTGCCTCTTCCCCAAAAGAAGCTATACAAGACTCATTGTTGCTCACCCACCAGCACACAGCACCAATGACCGCAGTCTCAACTGGTCCTACAACGGTCCCAACGAATGACCAGACCACCTGAGGATTTAATTTGTGACTTTATAAGCATCACTTCACCCCGCTGGACTCTTTTTAAAAAAAAATGAGAGGTAAATGTTGAAAGCACTGTTGTATGTATTTGTCTGTTTGGGTGCACCCATTGGCCAGCTGTACCTGTGGTCCCTCCCACAGGCTCCTGTATAATGGTGACTGTTCCACAACTCCTCCTTAGCGAAGGACAGTCAAGCAGTATGGATGTGCCTTTGTTCTTTAGTGAATAAAAGCCTATTGGTTTCTCAACCTCAGTCTTTGAGTAATTGATGGTGCATCACACAATAAAACTTTATATTACCACCCAACTTCCCATTCTTTGCCACTTACTCCCACTCTGACTGATGGGCCTGTCACCTCCTGTATTGAGCCCCAAAACAAAATGAGGGAATACTACCTCATCTCAGCTTTTTGCAACCTTCTGGGCTCATTACTGAATCCCAAAACATCAAGCAAATTGATTCTTGTCTGTATCAATCATTCATCTGTACCTTGGTTCAACTGGTTGTTTTTCACCTTTCCCCTCCTCTTTCCCCTCCTCCCCCCCCTCCTCCCCCCCCTCCTCCCCCCCCCCCACCTCCCCCGCCCCACTGAGAGTGGAGGACATGCACAGCTTGACCTGCCTGGCACATCTTCCACCTCCTCATTTCACAATTCCTACTTTCATTTATTTTGTCCATATTCTCACCCTCCCATTCACTTGTTGGCCAGATAAACATGGAAGTTAAAAATAAAACTGCAAATAGTGGAAATCAAAAATAAATTTAAAAAAATGCCAGATTTACAGAGTAAATGTTTCAGGTATAAATTCCTTTGTCAGAATTGATAAGGGGACAAAACAAATTTGTCAAGATGCAGATTGAATGGGGGGTGAGTGTAGTGGGGTTGGCAATGCAAGGTAAAACAGGTGATCTCTTATGACCTCACCTGCTAAGGATTCAGAATTATGGCCATCTTTTGCCATTGCCTTAGCTCCAGGTTGATCCTCCCACTTACAACAGAGGGCATCTCTGATGGGGTGTGCATGCAGAGAGCCAGGATCTGAACAGGTTGTGTGATGAGCTATTTGAGACTTTGGGGATTAAAAGAAAAAATGTATCAGTAGATTCATGATGAATTCTGGAAACAAGAAAGATCTATTTAGGAATCCCCATCAACCAGGTCACAATCTAAAAGGAAAAAGTGTGTACCATGGTTAATGTGATTTATGGTGTGAAAAATAAAAAAATAATAAAAAAAAAAAAACAAAAAAAAACACCAGGTCACAATCTCTTCTCACTGCTACTTTCAAAGCCTGGAATCCATCATCCCTAGGTTCAAGCTCTTTAATCTTAACACTACGCTAGGACCCAACAAAGATCTGTGTGCATTATTATAACTTTTCTTGCACTAATTCCAATTGTGAATATTTACCTATCCTTTTATATTTATCTCTCCCCCACCCCTCCTTGTCTGGTAGTTTAATTTATACTTATTGCTTGTAAGCATATTTTATATATCGATGTAGCTGGAATAAGCAAACATTTCTGTGCATCTGTACATTTTACAATAAACAATAATGACAATAAATATTCTTCATCAGAAAAGAAATTATAGAACTTGGTGGAAGTGGGACACAAGAGGCAAATTAAGCAGTAATGTGGACCATCTTCAATGGCCTCTTCATTAACACTGACCCCTCCAATACTGATCAACTACCCATTTTCCAAGACACAGAGCTGTGGAAACCATACATGTCCCCCAAAAGTTTGCAGTTGATGATGCCAATTAATGTTTCCTGAAACAAAGGAAAAAGTGCCATTGAAAGAACAGGAGAGGACCTTTGATCTTCTTGCATCATCCACCAAAAATCACAGCTAATTGTTGTATTATGTAATACAATTGGAGGACTTGAAGTGATGCCAAGCCACTGCTAACAACTTTTGGGATGGTTTAGCATGAAAAAAAAGAAACTATGAACCTTTGGTAGAAATCCATTGCATGTATCACACCTGATAAGGAGTTATATTTATAAAATATAATCAAAATAAAACCTACACTAAAACTTTTGAGGATTTGCCACAAAACGAAGGCTTGTGTTCCTCTTTAGGACAGAGGATAAAGCTAATAGGAATTGGTTAAGGAATTGATTGGGTAGATAGAGCAAAAATAAGAATTTGATCAGGTAGACTGAGCAAAATGATTTGCTCGTGAAGGAGTCCTCTCCTAGGAGACACTTTCAGCGCAGTCAAGAATTGCTTTGTAACACAAATGGTGATGGAAATATGGATCTTTGTCCTGTTGACACACTTATGAACTTAACTCATTTTAAAAGGTACAGAAACAAGTTGAGCAGATGGTTAAGATATGGCTTAGACCTGATACAATTTACTTGGCAAAGAGTTATACAGCATCAAAACTTGCCCATGTTGACAAAATTAACTACTTGAGGAAGATCTCTTTGCCTGTGTTTAGCTATACACCTCTGAACCATCACTTACACAAGTACCTGTCCAAATGTGTTTTAGATGTAGTAATTGTATCTGCCTCTACAAATTCATTCCACTTACTTATCACCCTTTGTGTGAAAAAGTTTCCCCTCAGATCCTCTTTAAATCTATTCCCTCTCACCTTAATCAGTCCTCTGGCTTTACACCCCCCTACCCAGTGGGGAAAAAAAAACCTTATCTCTGCTTTCATGAGTGAATATGCCTCCATAAGATCACCCATATAACAATTAGAGCACAGAAACAGGCCATTTTGGCCCCTCTAGTCTGTGCCAAACCACTTTTACTTCACTAGTTCCACTGATCTGCATTCAATCCATAGCTCTCCATACCTTTTCCATTCATATACCCCTCAAGAGAAAGATCCAGTCTATCCAGGCTTTCCTTATAACTCAAGGCCTCTAGTCCTGGTAACATTCTAGTACCTGTACAGTGGTTCTCAACCTTTTTTCTTTCCTCTCACTTACCACTTTAAATGTTCCCTTTGCCATAGGTGCTCTGGATTAATAAGGGATTGCATAAGGTGGTACATGGGTGGAAAGAAAAAGTTTGAAAACCACTGTTTTAATCGTACCTAATTGACTTCTTGTGTTCACAGTTTCATAACTCCAAAGGAAATGGGCAATGACAATTTTTCTCAAGCAAAATATTTCAGTAATAATTGGGTCCAGAGCAGAGATTCTCAACCTTCCCTTCCCACAGAGCACCAATGGCATAGGAATTGCTCAAGGTGGAATGTGAGTGGGAAGAAAAAGGTTGAGAACCACTGTTCCAGTGCATCTTTTGCACCCTTTCGAGGTGAATTAAATCCTTCCTGTAGCTGCTGTGTAAGGTTTGAGGGGATGAGTGACCAGGTCCCATCCTTATGCTCTAAAAATCTGGCAGTGAGGTAAAGGCCTGGCTATTCAAGTGACTGCACTTTGCTGCAGAACAGAGACTCTGAACAAACAATATTGTTGGAGAGATGGGTCTCTATTCACACAACACGGATCTTATTTCTGAACGAGGGTCCATACACATGAAGTTTTGTACTTTCTAAAAAAAATCTCGATTTCATGATCTTTGAGAATCCAGCAAAAGAAATTGTGTTGGTGAAACTACTGTACAAAGTCACCTCCTCAAGAGGGCCACACAGGGATCAGATTCACAGAATGTAATAAAAGGCAAAGGGCACAAAGAAATCCCCTACCTTCGGGCACCTGAAAGTGACCCAAACTGCCGAGATCAACTTTGGACTCGCTCAATGATTAATGTAAAAATAATTCATTGAACCCTTTGCTGCCACTCCCTTTCCTTTCAAGTGTAATCTCCCCCACAAATATTTTCAGTTTTCACTGCACGTAGCTGCAAACTTCAAAAGTAATACTGCAACGTTAATTAATTCCCTATTGAATCTCTGAGTGGACCTACTAAATGAATATTGTCGGTTACCCTATAACCAGAGACAGGATTTACTGACATTTGTCACCTCACTTTACCGCTTATATATTACCTACCAAAACAGATGAAGTTCTACAAGAACATCAAATCTGAAACTCCTGTTTAATAACATACACCTCTATAAGTGATAAGTGCAGTCAAACATGATTCAAGAACATGTATTACAAAAAAAGACACCTTTTCATCAACAGGTGAAGAGCTACAAACACGCAATACTCCACTTCTGAATTAGAATAATTTATACAACATTACTTACATTATTATGTGTGATTGTAGTTTTAAAAAACTCCAAAAGAAAAAAAGTTGTTTCTTGCAGTAAAATATGGCTACTGAAGATTGGGGAAGTGCTGATGTTCTGCTTGCTGAGTGGTGCTGGGATTGTCACACCCATATATTGTAGGCCAATGGCTGCATCAGGTTAAATACATGCAAATTCTGTAGGTGAACAATTGGTTTCTTTGAACTGCAAGCTGAAGACAGAACCAAATGAGAAGAAACAGGAAGATATCTGCAGCCATTGGCATTCTCTTGATATTCATATATTTTGGAGTTTGTCACTTCACTAAGAACCAATCAATGACTAATATAAACCAAACACTGAAATTCCACAGTCGCCTTCTGCTGTGAAGTAATAGGCGCTTTGAAACTGCCGCACTTGGGTAGCCCTCCTGGGACCCAGGTGTGTTTAGTGGGTCGAAGGTGCTCCCAGCACCTTTTAACCTGCAGGGGATTCGCCCCATTAAATTGCCAATCCGGTGATTTAAGGGTGATCTCGTCCCTGTGATGACGTGGTGAGTGACGTGTCACGCACTCACCGGATAAAATGAAGTAAAAGATTTTAACCGTACTCTTCCTGGGAAACATGTTTAAACCACGTGCACTGCTGACCTGACCTGCACTGCTGAGTTCCTTCTCTAAATTTGAACTTGGCACCAACATGCTGCCCGGTGATGCACGAACGCAAGCGCTGACATCACCAAAATAATCGGGTCGGCTATTTTTGTTTTAAAGTTGCCAGTGGATAAGACCTAGGTAAATTTAACTGGGTTCCTTGACTACCTCCATGGTAGGGCAGGGACCTGGTTGATTTAGGAGCATGTTGACCGGGTCAGATCCTTTCAAGCTTCCTTGTGAGTGGGGCACTAACTGGGAAATTGCCCATTTTACAAGGCAGCTTGAAAGCACCTAATGAATACTACAGAGATCTGCAACCTTCAGTTTCCTTTGCACTAGCTCTATAACATAGAAACCTTTTCACATTCAGGTTCAGGAACAGTTGCTACCCTTCCATCATCAGACTCCAAACAACACATTCAATCAGACAATCTTTCCACTAGAAAACCCACATTAATGCCATATAGACGACTCGTCTCTGGTAGCCAGCTCATTGGGTCCCTCACTACACAGATGAGGTCTGTCTCCTCTTAAAGTTCACATCTTTCCCATTATCGACTAAAGCCTAGGTGGCTTTCGACTACGTTCGGAGCTACATCGCAAAGGCCACCATGCATCTGCTGGATGAAAACGCACCCTTCGAGGTGAAAAGTGATGTCTCTGATGTAGCTCTGGCCACTACTCTTAACCAGGTGGGCAGGCCAGTTGCCTTTTTTTCCTGCACCCTACAAGGCCACGAGCTTTGGAACCCATCAGTGGAGAAAAAGGCTCAAGCCATTAAGGAGTCCATCAGGCACTGGAGACATTACCTGGCCGGCAGAAAATTGACACTGCTCACCATCCAGCGATGGGTGCCATTTATGTTTAATAATGTAAAAAAAGAGCAAAATAAAGAATGAGAAGATCTCTAGGTGGAGGATTGAACTTTCCACCTTTAATTAATACACACCATACAGGCCAGATACTCTCAATGAACATCCAGATGCCCTGTCAGGAGGAAGCTGTGCCTTTGCACACACCGGCCAGTTACGGTTACTGCATGATGAGGTTTGCCACCTGGGCATCACTTGCATGGCTCATTTAATCAAAGAATGCAACCTGCCCTATTCAGTTGAGGACATCAGGAAAATGACCAGGTCCAAACAGAGCTGTGCGGAGTGCAAGCTGCACTTCTATCATCTCATCAAAGTGCATTTGATAAAGGCATCCGCCCCTTTGAACGACTCAGTGTGGATTTCAAGAGTCCTCTCTCTTCCACCAATGGAAACATGTACTTTCTCAATGTCATCGACGAGTATTCATGTTTTCCATTCGCAATCCCCTGCCCAGACATGGCCACCACCACGGTCATCATAGCCTTTCACTCTAATTTCACCCTGTTCGGGTATCCCAGCTATATCCATAGAGACCTGGGCTCATCATTTATGAACGAAGAGCTACGCTAGTACCTGCTCATGAGGCATTGCCTCAAGCAGGACGAATAACTGCAATCCCCGGGAGAACGTACAAGTTGAGGAAGAGAATGACTGTATGGAAGGCCGTGAAACTGGCTTTCTGGTCCAAAGGCCTTCCAGACTCACACTGACAAGAAGTCCTACCCATGGCTCTCCACTCCATTAGGTCACTCCTCTGCACAGTGACCAACGCAAGTCCTCAGGAGCTTATGTTTACGTTCCAGAGGAAATCCACATCTGGGACTACGCTCCCTGCTTGGCTAATGGCACCAGGGCCAGTCCTGCTGAGAAAACACGTGAAGAGGAACAAGACAGACCTCCGATTGAGAGGGTGCACCTGCTGCACGCCAACCCAACGTATGCCTACGTGGCATATCCTGATGGTAGAGAGGACACTGTCTCGATCAGAGACCTGGCACCCGCCAGAACTTAGGATTCAATGCTTCAAGCGAGCTAGAAACCACCGAGTACCCCACCCAGGGTTTCGGATGACACTGCTCGGGAAATGGTCCAATCCACTCTAGAACTGGATCTCTCAAGACCCACTGACCTTGTACCAAAGAGGGTCCAGGAAGTTCAGGAAGCCCAAAGTCCTCCAGTACTGTGGCGTGCGACCAGAATTACCAGACTCCTTGACAGACTTAATGTAAATATTGGTAAAGTATTTTTTTAATGTATGGTCTCTGTTTTTCACTCACAGGCTCAATTCTGAAGGAAGGGGTGAATGCAGTGAACTGGAATTCACTGTCTGTGTATTGCTCCTTTTCCCTCCTTATCTCAGATTCACCGGCCATTGATTGTTAGCTATTAAAAGCGTGTTTGTACAACTCACTTGACTCTGAGTACAATCAGTCAAGTTACAATGTGCAACACAGCAGCAATGATGTCTAGTGTGATGTAAAACATAAGTGCCGGGCAGTGACATTGGCTCTATACACAATAATGGTGGTTCAACAGCATGTGCTTGTGCTAACCGTGTACACATTTTGCACTCTTCAAATGCAAACAAATCTTCTGCGCATCATATTAAACTTTTTGAAGTGTGCAATATTGCTCTCCTGTGATCAACATTTTCATGCCATCAGAAAAACTTCCTGAGGAGATATTCAAGAGAATCAGGGAGCAGTTTGAGGCATAAAGGCACACAAACGCCAAAGATGGAAATGTTTGGTTCTTCTGAGTCAATTTGTGCTTGTTTTGGATAGAATAATGTGGAGGAGAGAGAGATGACATGGGCCCGTGTTCTGGTCTAATGCCCTCAACAACTTGGAAGAAGATGAGTGGCGGAGTCATTTTCATATGTCTCGGGCCACTTTTGACCTTGTATTGGAGCACAGGGCAACATATTGGTGACAGCCTCTGGAACCTCATCTTAAACTCACTGTTGCTTTGTGGTTGTAGCTACCTATGTGGATATCGATCCATCAGTTGTATTTATGGTGTCAGTGTCACCACTGTGTGTGTGTGTTGGTATGCCAGGTTACTGGAGCATTGAGGAGGGCCCTTTATAAACGTTTTGTCAAAAAGTCAGGTGGTGCACAACTTCAGGAGACAATGGACAGATTTGAAGAATGGGGATATCCAATGTGTGCTGGTGCCATTGATGGCACACCTATTCCCATCATGGCCCCTCCATGATGACGCACAAGTCTACTACAATCTGAAAAGGTGGTACTCAATTGTTCTTCAAGCTGTTGTTAACCACAACTACTGGTAAGGCTCTTGGTCAGAGTTACAATTATCTGTTACTTATCAATTAACGTGTATCATATGTCCACCTATACACTCATATTTTTGTTGTTCAAGTTTCACAGATGTGTATGTCGGTTAGCCTGGTGGCACGCATGAAGCTTGAGTTTTAGCCAACTCACCCATCTACAGAAAAGCCAAAGATCAAGGCAGGTACCTCTTCCCACGTGAAATAAGTTTATTTACCCCACTGTACAGTAATGTATGTATGGATCAATCAATTGTGTATTTTTGTCACATGTAACCATATCGGTTATGTAACCATATGTAACCATATCGCTTCCACCAGCGTTGTCTCCGCTCCATCCTCAACATTCATTGGAGCAACTTCATCTCCAACATCGAAGTACTCGAGATGGCAGAGGCCGATAGCATCGAATCCACGCTGCTGAAGATCAAACTGCACTGGGTAGGTCACGTCTCCAGAATGGAGGACCATCGCTTTTCCAAGATCGTGTTATATGGCGAGCTCTCCATTGGCCACCGAGACAGAGGTGCACCAAAGAAGAGGTACAAGGACTGCCTAAAGAGAGCTCTTGGTGCCTGCCACATTGACCATCGCCAGTGGGCTGATATCGCCGCAAACCGTGCATCTTGGCGCCTCACAGTTCGGCGGGCAGCAACCTCCTTTGAAGAAGACCGCAGAGCCCACCTCACTGACAAAAGACAAAGGAGGAAAAACCCAACACCCAATCCCAACCAACCAATTTTCCCTTGCAACTGCTGCAACCGTGTCTGCCTGTCCCGCATCGGACTTGTCAGCCACAAACGAGCCTGCAGCTGACGTGGACATTACCCCTCCATAAATCTTCGTCCGTGAAGCCAAGCCAAAGAACCATATCGGATACAATGACAGTGAAATATATAGGATATATGTGTGTGTTAAACTGAAGGAATGGTTGACTGACTCTATTTCAAATGAAACTTATGACGTCCAAGGGTCGGGTTCTATCCTGTTATTGTAAAATGGACACTTGAAAACATTAGTTAACTGATTGATTTGTGATTTTAGAGATTGCTCTGCCGACAGAAATCCAAAACTGTTAACGGACTGCAAATCTCCATGCATCTAATCAGAGACCCAGCTTACCCCCTCAGGAAGTGACTGGTAACTACCTCACACTCGATCAATGTCAACAACTCTTTAACTACCACTTGAGCTTGACAAGGACGGTAGTAGGAAATCCTTTTAGTTGTCTCAAAGGTCGCTGGAGATGTCTGGCCAAGCGACTTGATATTTGTACCACTTTTGTATCTGATGTTTGTGGTTGCTTGTTGTTTTCTACACAATATATGTGAAATCAACAAGGAACACTTCCTGCCAGAGTTGACCACTGAGTTACCTGATCTGCCTGAGCTTGATGGAATTGCTCATCAGGGTGCACAAGCACACAGTCACCAGGCTGTACTTAAAGCAATTATGTCCCTTCTGTAAGTTAATTCTGTAAACTGATTAGGTCTATTGTGTAAACTAAATCTGTAAACTGATTTAGCCAATGTCAGAAATTTGTAGTGCACAGAAAACATGTAAGTAACAATAACAATAAAGAGGGCAAATACAACTGCAAGTGACTTTTTTACAACTGTGCAAATTAAGAAGTTACCTATTAACAGGTTCAAAAGCAATAAGGCACAACACAGTGTGGATAACTGTTAAAACACTCCAGCAGCTGGTGGAAGGAGGAGGAAGAAGGTGGATTAAATGACTCACATGCTTCATCCTCGCTGTTATTGTCATGTGGTAGTGAAGAATAATACTGCCTCTGGGGTGCAGGAGTGTGGTACTGGCCTGTGGGAGTTTGATGCTATGGAGAGGGAGCAGGGTGCCATGGTACGGAAGTGAAGCCTGATTCTTCATCTCACACTGAATGTCTTGGAGCATGGTGCCAAACCCATTTATTTATCTGATCTGCACGCTCCTGTCTATCGGCCTTCCATGCCGCCATTTCCACCTCCTGCACATCTCTCCTCATCCACTCCTCATGGTCCCTCTGCTTTTATAAATGAAGGCCATCCCTCTCTGCATCATCATGGTCTATTGACAGCAGCAGATCCTTTGTTTCCATTGTAACCACCTGCGCTTTAGTTAATTTCTGTTTTTTTTTGGATGCGGCTGGCTTTCTAAAGAACAAAACAATACAACTGACATTAGTGAGATGGGTCTTTAGGGGCAAACACACCCACAAAAGCACATGAGAAAGATGGTAATCACATCAAAAAATAAGTTTTACTTGGCTGACCATGAGGTTCAGCTTGATTGGTTCTAATGATGGTGTCTGTCTCCAAGCTGCTAACGTCTCTGGCATCAGCACGTCTGCTGGAGGAGGGAGATGCAGCAGGAATAGTGTCGGGGGAAGCTGGATCCTCCATGTTGCTCAGAAGAGCAACTGGGTTTGCAGAGTGGTTTGTCCCCCAGATGGAATGGCACAGGTCAAAATAGACACCCTCTGCCATTCCTGCCATTATTGTCCATGACCTGATGAAATTTTTTCCTCAGACTCTCCAACTTGGTTATTACTTGCACCTTGGCCCAGTCCCTAAGTTATGTAGCTAGACTTTTGAATATCAGGCCATCTTTCACTATTCCTGTTAAGTGCAGTGTAATTTCATCCTGTGCTCTGAGGGTAAGGAGCTCCCGGACCTAATTATCTTCCCAATTGACAGACATATTGAGATCTGAATATAACATTTGGCAACTTTGTGGCTGTCAGTTAAATTTAAAATTCCCGTATGTATGTCGCACACATAAGACGTCATCATGACGTCATATTCTTTTCCTTTTTGGACCCGGCAACACAGTTTGCTCTTTTACACTTTGCGTCTGATACTGCCTTGCTTGGCAGATAAAAGACAGGTCTGAAATCATCCCCCAATCTGCCTTCATTGCATTTATACAGGTAGGTGAGACATATGAAAGAGAGATTATACCCGGCTTTAAATATCAGTGTAAAAAGGGTAAGAGACTCATATTTTGCACATTATTTTTTACTGATTTTTTTTCTATATTGTACAGTTAGTTTGTTTACATTTTTTTACTTTTTTTATATTTCACTATTTGGTATACATATCTTTATCTTGAGTATAATTTACACTATTGATATGTAGAAATTCTCCAGGACCCGCAGGTAAAAGAATCTCAAGGTTGTATGTGATGTAATGTATGTACTCTGACAATAAATTTGAATTTTGAACTTAGTTAAGGATACGTGTGTGTGTGTGTGTGTGTGTGTGTGTGTGTGTGTGTGTGTGTGTGTGGGTGTGTGAAAATACAAAACAAAAATGGCAGGATTCGCAGCAATGACCAACAGAAGAAAGAACTTGAGTATGTTCTGTGCTTTTCACGACCAACAGATATCCTGAAGTGATTCACAGACAATTAAATCATTTTTTGAATTGTTTTGCTGTTGTAATAGAGGAAACATAACAGACAATCTACACAGAGCAACATCCCAAAGCAGGAATGACAAAATCTGTTCATGAGTAACATTGAATGAGGAGTAAATATTGGCCAGTACTCCTTATCTTCAGTGCAATGCTGTGAGATACTTCATGTTTTTTGTGTAGCTGGGTTTAATTCTCCTCTGAAAGGCAGCACTTCTGACAGTACATCACTCTCTCAGTACATCGCTGTGGTGTGTCAGCATGAAATTTTCAGCTTACATCTCTGAAATGATAGTCTGAAGCCACAGCTCTCTTGGAGACCAGAATACCTTATTGGGACTGCAGCTGTTGCCTATTGTAACTAAGTCCAACTATTATTGGTTAATTTCAGAAAAACAATTATTTATTTGATATAATGGAATTATATATTATAATGACCGTGTAATTTCTGTGATCCAGAGCAAAAGTTGACCACATCAGCAGATGTGAACAGTTGGAGAGTCAGTCTTATTCAACTAAAGTCAGTTACTTAGATGTTTCGCTTTTTAAAAATTGGTTGGGTGTTTGAGAGTCAAAGGAATTTGAAGTGATGTCGATACTAGACTTGAGATTCTGCAAGGTGGTCCAGAATTTGTCTTGAACATTTGTTTTCCTGCAGGGAGATTCATTTGTAAGAATTAACTGTAACAAATGAGTCTTTTTCCATCATCTGATCAGGTAGTATATCCAGATCCTAACAGTTGACTGCTAAAACATTCCTCTCCACATCATCTGTCTGGTTGATTCTCTTAAGCCTGCAATCTTTGGTTCTGCACACAGATAGCCTGTGGAGGAGCTGACGTATCGACAGTGGTTGCAGCAACAACCTGGTTGTTCATTTTTGAAATTGCCAGTTTATTGATTATAGCTCACAGGACACCATGGAGATGGGAAGATAAATAAAGCCTCTACAGCAATGCACTGCGACCCAGGGGAGGAACAGGCTGGGCATGGATCTCACAATCATCCCTCTTGTGCCCACTCCCCCTCCATTTTTTGGCTGTCAGCGTTCTACTGCTGATTACTTTCTTCTAGATTGGTGGAGTTTGAGATGAAGCTGGCTGAGTGGGATTCATGGTGTCCCGTCCAGTGCCTCAATGGCTATTTACAGCCAGAGAGCTATAGGGAACCCTGAAATGGCAGTTGGCTTGCTGTTAAATATTATAGTGAATATTGACAGCTTTAATTGGAGCATAATGATGAAAATTTGACAATTTTTGCTGGCAGCAAAGGACAGGGTAGACAGAAGCCCAAAATAACATCCTTGAGCTGAAATGCTTTATTAGAAATTAGATCCTATTAACAGTCTGTACTCATGAACCTCAAGAACAATTCTAGGATTAGAACTTATAATATTACTTCATGGCTCCCTTGCCACCCAATTGTAATTTCTTGTGGGAGGTACAGGAACTTCTGCTGCCAAAACTTATTCCAACCTTCACCTCATTATAACTGCCATGGTGTTATGGTGATCTGGATTAATCCATCTTCCTCTTGATTTTCACTTCCTCTGGTGATTAACTACTATCATAAAAAGAAAATGGGCATAATCTACACAGCTGACTTCTCCATAAATTCAAATGAATTTCTGTTATGTTCTGATAAGTGTTCTGGCAGACACCAGATAATATGGAGAAGCAGATAATTAGTTATAAATACATGATTTACAATGCTTATGGCTATTTTTTAAAATATATTTGATCAATGTTTAAAGCAGACAAACCTTTCAAGCCTATTTTGAGGTCAGCAAGAGCACACACTTTATTGAAATGTATAACATACGAGAAAATGTTCCCACTCGGTTTTTTAGAACAAACAAAGAATTGCGCAGATTTCAGACAGCATCCATGGATAGAAATGTTTAGAGTCTGCAACCTTTTCAAGATTATGAAAAAAAGGTGAATTAATATATATAAAAGGGTAAAGAAGTTGGGGAAGAAGCCCGGAGCTAATGCGGTACGAGACAGAAAGTGTGAGATGGAGATATAGGGAGAGTGAGAAACTATTAGGAAGAGGGGAACAAGGTGGCACGGAGGTTGGGGAAAAGTGATTATGGTACTCTCTACGTGGGTTTTCCCTGGGGGCTCAGGTTTCCTCCCACCATCCGAAACGTACTGGGGGTGGAGGTTAATTGGGTGTAAGCTGGGCGGCATGGACTCGCGGGCCAAAATAGCCTGTTACCATGCTGTATGTCTAAATTTGAAAAAGTTGACTCACCATGCCATTCTGAGTACCTCCAGCAATTTTTTTTTTGCTCAAGATTCCAGCATCTCTAGCTTTTATATTTCTCCATTGCTTTAGAACAGCTTGCAAATGGAGATTGGTCTTATTGAGCCCTCTAGTGGGAAGTATGTGCATTTTCATAAAGCATGAGGCAAAACTGAGGGAAAAAAATTAACCTGGATGGATCCGCAAATGGCAATATGCCACTAAACTACTTTAATGTGGTGCATTTATCTTGATTGTATCTGGGAGAGTAATCTTGTTTTTCACTATCCTGATGCTGAATGGTGCCAGATCCTGGAGTGATGTATTTCAGAGGGGCCTTTCAATGGTTCCACTAAATCTCCAAAGAAAATTCAGAGCCCCAGGTTTAGTGTGTGTTAAAATTGTCAAAAGTTTTTCAATGACCTGTGTGTTCCTAATATCTAGAAATGTTTATACACTATTACAAATGAAAACATTAGAAAATTGTTAAAAAATAAAATGTAGTCAACCAAAACATGAAGAACACTTGAATGATTGAAATATCACAGAAAACAAATATTTCTGAAGTAAATAACTACGTTCATCTTTATTCCTCCCTCCCAAAAATGGGCCTATGGAACTATTGGAAAGCAGGGATTCCCAGAAAACCCTTGCACCATTGGACTCCATTCAGAATCCGATAGTTACCCTGAAGAGGTAAACGCAGGTGGCTCTATCTCTTGCTTCAAATTCTGAAGAGTGTAAGAGTGAATAAGGCCCTGTCATAGACTGCTTACTTCCAGCAGAGTAGGGATAGATGAGGCTGGGCAGAGATACTGGTCCTAAGTGAGACTGCATTTTGGAAGAATGTCAATGCATGGGAAATTTTTACGTTTTATTCTCTTTTCTCCTTGTTCCTCATATAGACCATTAAAACATTAATTCTGCCTCTCTATTGAACTTTATCTTGGACTAGATTGGTAATGTCTACATGGATAACTTCTCTGCCGCCTATATTTAAAGTGGCAGGAATACATAATTTGATTTGGTATAACAGGGCATGCAGGTACTGAATAATACAATGTGAGTGAAGACCATTTTCTGAGTGGTCCTCTTCCCAAAGTCTCCTACCCACAATATATTAGCTTCATGATCCCTCCACATCTAGGTCCTCACTGCCTATTTTTGGGTTTCTTTAAATTGAAAGGGAGAAATGAGTGACCACTCATTGGCTGTAAAGCAGGGAACACAGTATTAATTTCAAACAGTAATCAGGAGAATGTATCATGTCACTCATAAAAAGGTAATCCTAACCAGCTAATTACCAAGAAATCTAACTTCCCCTCAACGGCCTGTAACACATTGCACAAATGTTTGTGCTGGATTCTTCCATCCATGGTGGCATTATGAAAAGTGTGCATCACAGGTCTGCAAATAATTGACAATTCCATCAGATCCTGTTCCAGGTCTGCAAATAATTGACAATTCCATCAGATCCTATTCCACCCTGAGATGCCACATCATCATTTTCAGTAATCAGTTACTTCACCAGATTAGGTGAACGTTCTCAGCTTCCAGAAAAAGGGCAAAAATGCCAAGATTGAGCTGAAGTGGGGGTAAACTAGAGAGGAATGTTAAAGTAAATCAGAAGACATTGAAAAGACGATTAGATAAATATAAATGTTGCTGTTCCTGATCACGAACTCTGTGGTAACAACTCTCATAATCTCACCTCCAAGGATGCCAACCATTGAAGCTATATTTGCTATCTCAGATGTCTGGCAGAGGCAAGATTTATTTTGAGCCATTTTCCCATCAGGGAAAGGCAATGTGTTGATCAGTATTTCACAGTGTAAGCCTGCCATGCTTCAGATTCAGATTTCTTGTCAGAAGACATACATGACATCACATACAACCAAGTTTTTTTTTCCCTGCAGACGAGGCAGAATCACTACTTATTGCAGTTCAAAAAAACCTGACAATGTACACGTGTAAACAAATTTAAAAAATGTAAACAAACTGTGCAATACAGGGAAAAATATCAAGAGTCCTTAAATAAGTCGCTGATTGAGATGGTTGTAGAGGAGTCTGATGGTGGAGAGGTAGCAGCTGTTTCTGAACCTGGTGGTGCTAGTCTTGGTAGCACCTGTACCTATTTCCTGATGGTAGCAGCGAGAACAGAGCTGGGTGGTGTGGATCCTTGATGATTGCTGCTGCTTTCTGACAACAATGTTTTCTGTAGGTGTTCTCAATGGTGGGGAGAGTTTTACCTGTGATATCCTGGGCTGTGCCCACTATCTTTTGGAGGGTTTTATGCTCAGGGGAATTGGTGTCCCCATACCGGACAAGACCTGACTATGATAGATTGCATAAGTTGGGAGACACAAGTTTGGAGTGGATGGCTTATTTGAATGCTCAGTCCAAATACTGACGGAAAGGGAGTATTGGTAGATAAATGAAGGCTGTGTGTTAAATGAAACATTTGTGTGATGCTAGTGGCATAATGTTGGGGGATGGACTTTGTTGATTAGTTTCTTCATTCAGCAGCAAATTAGGCATGTGCCAGATCCCTGCCTTCGCTTGTTCCCCCAAAGGCTGCTTCTACAGAAACACTGTTGCAATGTCTTGCCCTGTGCAGAGGGGCTCCTTCTTCCTCATCAGTCATCTGACAAGATCTCGAGGAATCTTGGGGAAATTATTGGAAAATTCTGGTTGTCCAATTTGATCTTGATTGGTCAAATTTTCCAGCAAAGCAGCTGAAGTGATTTCTTCCATCAATTGCAGCGACAGTGCACCTCAGTTTTGAGAAGTGAAGTCTTGCTCTAATCACCATTGTCTAGTAATTTATAAAAATGATTCCATGCTATTATGTATTAACCAGTAACCATCAGTTTAGAGAAGCCTCATTGCTGAAATCATATTAATGTGGTTGAAAAACTGTGCACCCCATTGAGTTTTATTGCCATGTGCATTGTGAACCTAGTAATTTTGGTCAAGCACCATTCAATCTTTCCCTCAGCCCTTTTTCCACTGGCATTACAGTTAATTGGCCATGCCGTGTCCTGGGATAGGAAGCTGTTTGTGCTCTTTCCACTGAGCCACCTTTAACCAGGACACTGACTGCTTTTCGACTGAACACAACTCATCCCGGGCATTGGAGACCCTACCTTCGAACAGAATGAAATGGATGGAAGTTGTCCTTTTTCCACAGGTTTAATTAATACTCTGGTGTCAGCTAATGCCAGGGATATGAATAGGGGTAGAGGCCATCAATCCCTGGCCTGATTTGATGCCGGCATGCTAATTGTTTTCCTTTTCCACTGGACCCTAAACCGATTAATTCCTAATTATTTCCTGGGACAAGATGCCAGTGGAAAAGGGGTTTTGATTGCTAGGATTTTTTAAAAAACCTGTGGCTTTATTATTAACTTCCAATGTTTTGAGATTGCTATCATTCAGTACATGAATGGACTGCTTTAATTGATTTTTATATGAATTCATTCAATGGATATGGGTGTTGCTGGTTGAACCAGATGTATTGTCAATTGAATGTACAGCATGTTGATCTGAGTGGAGGGGTCTTGCACAGTGCCAGATCCTAGAATGATACTTAACAATCAACCATTTTACTGTGGTTTCATTAAGATAAAAAATGGCAAATTTCTTTCCCCATCAAGGATATGTAAAACACATTTTTTTTCTGATAATTCTGCAGTTTTTGAAAATTATACCTGAACGTTGGGGGCTGTATGGTTAGAGGATTGGGGGGGGGGGTGGTGGTGGTTGGGGGGGGGGGTTGGTGGTGGTGGGGTGGGAGGGTTAGTGCGGCAGCTAGTGCAAAGCACTACAGTGCCAGTGATCTGGGTTTTAATCCAGCGCTGTTTGTAAGTAGTTTGTATGTTCACATTGTGTCTGCATGGGTTTCCTCCAGGTGCTCCATTTTCCTCCCAGCTTTCAAAAACGGATGGGGGTTATAGGTTAATTGGTGTATTTGGGGAGAAGGGACATGTGGGCTGGAAGGGCCTATTACCATGCTGTATGTCAACATTTTAAAGAAAATAAAAAAGGTATCAAATTCCAGCTTTAACTTATTGTTGGAATTTAAATTCAGTGACTATGCTGGGATTCTATCTGGTATCCCCAGTTCCGTCCACAGTTCCTGTGGGTCTATCAAGACCACTCCACCATTCCATCATAAGATGATCCATTCTCTTACTCAGTCCCACTCCCCTGCCTTCTCCGCATAACTTTATGATTCTGAATGGGTGTACAGGTGAGGGAAACTTATTGTAGTTGCTGATCCATTATCCAGAGTGATGCAGAGTGAGCACAATAAAGGTTCCACAGAGACTGAAGTGAATCTCCATGTGAAGCTGATCACTGAATCTCTTCCTGTATCTGATATGAAATCCAAGCAGATCTCAGCTGAAACAGAAAAGGACATGGTTTTTGTAACACAACTGATTGCACTCAGAAACAAATGAGGAGTACAAACAAGCTATTAATAGCTCACAATCAATGGCCAGTAGACACAATATTCCTCAGGTGAATCGGAGGTAAGGTGGGAAAGCCAGGGTTTATATTGGGGTAAGTGAGGGTGGAGCCAAATGAGGAGCCAGACATCAGAACAATATCCAGACAGTGAATTCCAGTTCATTGCTGATCTACAGAAGATCATCAAGAATCTGAATGAAGGATGGCCTAGAGGTGAATGTCAGCCATACTGCAACATCAGAACTGAGCTGAGTCCCATCAATGAGCTTCTACTCAGACAGAGCAGAATTGTCATTCCTCAATCACAGTGAGAAGAGATGCTGCAAAGGCTGCACGAGGGGTGCCTTTGAATGGGAAAAATGCAAGAGGAAGGACAGAACTGCTGTTTATTAGCCAGGGATAAATGCTGACATCAAGCTATGAGACCTTTCTGAAGCATCATGCAAAGCAGCCAAAGGAACCCATGGCCATAACTGACTTACCAGAGGAGCCATGGTAGTAAGTTGTGACTGATTTGTTTCTCCTGGATGGAAAAAATTACCTGCTAGTTAATGACCATCTATCGAATTATCCAGAGATTGTGCTGCTTTCCAACATGTCTGCAGCCTGTGCGATCAGATATATGAAATTGATCTTTGCAAGACATGGAATTCCTCAAAACATCTACAGTGACAATGGACCATGCTACAGTTGTAGAAAATTCCAGAACTTTGCAGAAGAGTATGATTTTTTGACATGTGACTTCAAGACCTCTGCATCTTCAGTCAAGTGGTAAAATAGTTAAACAGCTGCTCAAGAAAACACAAGACATTGGCATGTCATCTGTTAAACTCCTGATAGGGCATAGACGACATACCACACTTCCCTACATTGCAGACCCAAACAAGAACAGAGATGTCAAACAGAAACAACAGTGTCTGCAAAGGAGACAAAAAGCAAACTAAGACAAGTCAATAAGAAGCGTAGGGCTACTAGCACAACATGACACAGTGAGACTCAGAGATTCCAACAACTGGGCCATGAAGACCACTGTTCTGGAAGGAGTAAATCCAAGATCCTATACTGTCAGAAAAGAGGATAGTCAAATACTGAGGAGGATTTAAAAGATTCTGCTGAAAACATAAGTGATGCTGCAAAAACAGACAAATGCAGAAGATCCAGCCTACACAGTAACAGAGGAAACACCACACTGCTCAACAGTAGTCGACCAGCAGTGATGACACATGTACCCGTGTTGAAAAATCCATACACGACCCACACTTCAAGGCTTGTGCTGTTGATTTTGTATTTATGTTTAACTTTCAATTGAAATGAATACTGTATTAACTTGTAATGTTGCTAGAGTGAACATCTTAAGAAAAGGGGATGTGGTGATTTGGAGTTGGTGATCCTTCTGACTACTAGAGGATGTCAGAGACAGAATGCCCACCTCAGGTTAGATACACAAAACCAATGTGTCCCACAAGGTCATGAATTGATAGTAAAATATACGTAATACAAAATAACCCAAGTTTCTTTATCACAATAGAAGAAACATTACAGCTTCAAAGTGGCAATGCAGTAGGGCATGGATAAACATGTCCATTTTGGAATGGGTTTGTCTTCCTTTCCCTTATCTCTCTGCCCCCATTCTTCCTTTTCTTCTTTCACTTCTCATACCCTCTCTACTTGCCTGCCACCCACACCTCCCTTCCTCCAGCTCACCACCCCATCCCTTCTCTCAAAGTACATCTTCCTCAGCTCTCAGCCTCCCTTCTATCACTTCTTAGTATCTCATTTTTTCCCCATTTCTTCCCCCCCCCCCCCAACCACCTTCCAGCCTGTCTTCCTCTCCATGCCCCCCACCCCATTCAGGCTTCTCCCCATATCTTGTTATTCTTGAAGGGCTTAGGACTAAAATATTGAATATCTATTGCCTTCCATGGATTCTGCTTGACCCAGTGAGTTGTGTGTTTCTCCAGATTTTCAGCATGTACATGCTTTCTCGTTCATCTCTAAATTGCTGCAAGCTATTTTTCTTTGTGCATGAGGAAAGTGTGGCATTCAGAACCAAGGGTGGTTACAGGGACTTAGGGTAGATGAGTGGGCAACTAATCGGAGGCTTGACTGGGACCAGGAGCAGCTGGGTGCTGCATCATCTGTAGCTATCAGGTTACATCGAACAAGACCTGCAGGAGAGGTTTGCTGCAGGATTTAGGGCTGGGGTGAAGTGACGGAGCTTGGGGAATGGGTGCAGAGACAATTCTGTTGTCATGGCCTGATAAGGTTGGGTCAGAGCAGTCAGGATGTTGGGACATGATGGATGGCTTGAGGGGGATAAGCTGGAGATCAAAGGGGATCAAAGAGGCTGTCTAGGTTACAGATGCCCTGACTTATGGAACTATGACTTTACTTGAATTCTCCTGTACATTTTTACAGAATTTTAATAAATAATAAGAAACAATAAAATCTTTTGTCATATTCATTCATAACTGGATAAAATAAATATTTCATTTGTTTAGCTATGGGCTAAAAAGAATCAGATAACAGCAATCAAAATGCTTTGGACACATCATGTGAAGAGATACATTAGAACATTTAGTTAAAACTGGAAAGCTGGAAGGAAAAAAAGAAGCATGGGCAGATAGAGAATGAAAATGATAGATGTATAAACATGATGGTTAGAAACAGACGAGGCAACAACAACTATTTGGAGGGTCAGAGACTGTGATGGATGGAGAGACATGATCACCCACACCAAGTGGCAAGGCACTTGAATGAATGATGGGATATCGTGTTGAGATGGCTATTTGTGTATCTGGAATGAAGGATAGCCTTCATGTTTCTGACTTTTGGAGAAGTCATCTGACGGAGAGTACCAAACGTGACCTGGGGTCTGCCTGCATAGGGCCTTCAATCCAGTGATGGAAACTGAAGTCACACTGATCCAGCCAGTACCCAGCAGTGTCCACATTCAAGACAATGTTCCTTTCACTTCACTGATGTGTAAATGAAGTAAAGGGTATTTTGTTTGGGGAATGGCTTCATTTGACTAATGCAGATATCACATAACAATGCAAAGTTTCAATGCACAGCAGGAAGGAACTCGGTGTCTTTTCAAAATGGCACAAAACAAGCAAGAAATGGTCTCTACTACATTTTACTTCAGAAAAGAATTTTTTTTCAATCATATGATATATAAACTATGCTGCATGAGTGAATTTCTTGTCAAATGAAAGATTGCTGATAAATTTGTTTTATCAGAAGCATCCAGCTAGCCTGCCCCAAAATGATTTAAACTCAATATTGTTTCCTTTGGGCTTGGATCAAGTTGAAATAAACAAATCGATTGGAATTTATGCCAAGATAAACCTTTCTGCTGAAAAATTTCCAGATGAAAATAACATGACTGGCTAAAATTTAAACAATCCTGATAAAATAGGGTCCACCTGTCTTACATATATAATACTGGCTTGTGGTGCAATCATGGAAAGGTTATTGATGCATGTTAAACCATGTAATAATAGCCAAGACTTTTGTTCAAGTGGAACTGTGAGCAAGTTTCCTCGTCAGCTTCAATTAAGTTAATGCTGCAAATTGTTTGAAGTGCGAGTTAGCAAGGGCAGAGAAATATGAATGGGCCATTTGGAGCTTTGGCAAACCAAGGGACTATGTGTCTCCATCTAAAAGATTTAAGGTTTTGAATTTATTAGGAAATATCTGACTTAATTATTGAAATAAAATTCCTTGAAACATCTCTGAAATACACTTGACCCTTTTTGTCAATAATGTTAATAATGAGCTCCAATTTTATAACATTAATGGAATGCTTAAATCATTCAGTGTTTCGTGACAACTGTTCCTCTTCCTCATGACTAATTGCTTGGAATTTTGTACGTCGAGAACAATGTGCTTTATATATTCACAAATTCTGAGGTAGTTTCTGACGTGGAAATGATTGCAATGCTAATGCTATGACATTTGCAGAATGAGATTTATTTAGTTCAGTCTATAGCCCTTGTCAAAGCAATATCAGCTTTTCATCATAATAATTGACTTGAGAGTCTATTATATTTTTTGCCATTTGAATAAAATCACATTCACACATCACTAAAGGATTTTTAATACCAATTTCGCAAAACTTTTTATTACTTTCATAGTCAGAACAAAATGCAAAACCTTTTCTGCATTGTCATTTGGGCAGGAAGCAAATCCTATTTAAATATACAAAATCTAATTAAATCTTTCTCTGTTTACTTAAAAATTAGTAATATTATTGTTATTTGTTCTTCTTTTTGTAACTTTTCTTATCCAATAATTTATAACCGCTTGACATTTCAAATTAATTTCAGAATACAGAAATCACAGGATCTGTGTGTTTTTACGAAATGTACTCAAATCTAACAAAGTATACTACCAGGACAGAAATACTTCTACTTTCATTCAAAGGGAACTTGTAATGACATTTACAAAAATACCAAGAGTTTCTGTGTTTTAATATATCCTAATCTTATCTGACTGAACACTTATTTGATTGAAGAAAACAATCAAAAGGGATTCTCAACCTTTGAGCTACTGCTACATATGTTTTAATGAAGTTTCAGTGTTTTTATTCAGTGTTAGCTAAACAATGTATTTTTCGCTTTCTGCAGGAGGTCACCATTTTGTTAACACTATATAGAATAAACTTGAATAACTGTATTAATAGTTGTCACAGCTGGTATCAAATAATTTTCCTAACTTTCATCTTTTTGAAGATATTTAATTCAAGAAAGTGAAAAGAACACTAATAGTTTCTAAGGACTGAGGGACCTCTTTGCATAATTAAGGTACACATTTTCAATGCAACATTTCTGTGTTTTGTTGCAGCTTGAAATAATAAATGTACGTGTACAGTTGTGACAAACATTATTACTTACCAGTGACACTTCTAATTATTTTAACATTTTCCATGTAGTAATTTAATCTATTTCAAGGGAAACTAAAACACTGTGAAATGAACTAAACCATGATTTTGAGGGATAGTATTGTTCTGGTTAGTTTTGACGAACAAGTTTGAGGGAGCTGAAAGAGACCATTTGGAGTATCAAACTGTTTTAGATCTTTGAAATAGATAATCAAAGGTTCTTCTTCCCACTATTTCCTGATGAATTTCCAAAATTTTTAAGTTGATATTCAATTCTTATTTTAAAATTACTAACAAATGTGTCTGCCACTGTGATGGATACAATCCAGAGGAAACAACTCACTAATATATGTATATAAAAAAAGTTTAATGCATTTCCCCTCTGGACCTTTTTTCCTAAATTATCCTAAACTTACGATCTCCAGTTACTGACCCACATACCAGCGTAAATTAATTTTTTCGTGGTACTTAAACAATTGAATGAAATCCAGTGTATTCCTCATTAAATATGGGAAAAGAGGCAGATAGTTCAAGTACATGAAACATAATTGTGTATAATTGGAAAAAATAGCCCTTAGATGTGCTCCTTTTAAAAGTACAACAGTAAAGCAAATTGTTCAAGGAACAGATTTTGACATAAAGGGGAATTTTGTTTTTCTCTATTAAGCACAAAACAATAATTGGATGAAAAAGGTAAGAAACTGATTAAACATTTTCTTTATAGCAAAATCTGCAAATATAACAGATTAAAACAAAACACATTTCTGCAAACATATGGAGCAATTTCTGAGAAGATATGACAAGTAAACTGATATCCCATTCATGACAAGCTGAGAATATAATTGTTGATTCAAAATTACATTTTCAAAAGTATCATATTTTTTGAGAAGCAAATACATTTTATTTCTACCCAATATTTTTTAAATTTAAAAATCAGAAAAATTTGCAAATGTATGATTGGAAAATATTCATTAATAAGTATAAAATATTGGAATTAACATTATTTTTCTGTTATTTACCTTTTTTTATCCAGTCCCCATATGGACCAATGCCTACTGTAATTTTTTTTGATGAAGATTCACTGTAAAGTAGATTGTGGACTTAAATGGAACTATAATTTTTGTTACCCTGTTCCTCACCTTTTAGGGCCATTGTCTATTTGTCTATTCCACATTAAATTTACATGGTCTGTCCAGTGTAACCATAGTAATCTATTTGGAAAAGATACAGTTAATCTTTGCAGTGTAGCAGCAACAACAACTCAGCCCAGAAGACAAATGAGTCAATATCTTATACAGAACACTTTAAGGTGTGGAATGTTTTGCAAGCATACAACATTGGAAAGCATAATTCATTGACTCATTAGCTTCATCTCCATCTCAGGACGTATTCGTGGTAAATTTAAGTATTTATCAGTTGGTATCAGACATTGTCCTGGTCTTGCTTATACAAAAATTTTACAAGAATTATTGCATGCTGAAAATATAACCTGCCTGAATTTACCACCTCACGTCACCAGATACACAACAATTTGCTGGCACATCAGGCACCAACTGGACTGCAATTAGTGGGAACCACAGCGCTGGAAATTCATTCTTCTGGTTCTAAACTCTGAATGCATTTGCTTCATAAAGACAGGAAGATATCCTGTCCTGCAAATGTTATTAGTCTGCTATTATTTTTGGGAGGTGATCAGTATAAACATAATCTGAAGGTTAGGTTCTTGACATATTGGTCTTTATTGGGTTGACTTTAGTTGGCTGTACATGGAACTGTTGGTGTTCCACTGCTCCCAGGTAAATCAGTGCCACTGATCCTCTGTAAGCTCTGTTCTATATCTAGGATCCATGGAACTCAGTGACTAAACTTAATAGTAGTGTCATTCCAATTTGGAGCCAAAATAGCTTTCCTGTACAGCCTGCCCTCTCCCTGACACTCCCAACCCCAGCTCCACATTTTTACCAATCCAAAGACCCTATGATTTCCCGAGACTGAACGCTGCAATCTACCTGTTGAATCTTCTGGATCCTGAGTTCCCTGCTCATTGAATTTAATCCTTATCTCCCAAGTGAATGTGGTGGCTATTAATTTTTACCTTCTCACCCCCTACTCCCATCTGGTCTCCAATCACCTCATCAGTCCTCCAACGTCCTTATCATACCTGCCAGTTCCCAATTGTTCCTTCCATTGAATCTATTGATCCCCCAAATCCTTTACTTTCCCTATTGAATCCAGTGGCCTGCAACCCCTCCCCTTTAAATCCACTGGTGCCTAAGATTCAGTTTGATAGCTTCTCATTAATTTTCCTACCCATCACCATCCTTTTTCCAGATCTATTGTCTCCATCTCTCCCCATCTAGATGATAAGGCTCCAATGCTTCATCCCCTTAGTCAAGCATAAGCACAAATAGACCAATGGCCAGACACCACAAATCAAACATAGGGCTTGGTAGCATATTACAAGATGCAACTGAAACCTTCAGTAGGGGTGAACTGTTGTTGGTTAATGTGTTGCCAATGCATTATCCACCCCATTCTTTTTAGTGCACAAAATTTTCAGGGCAATAATTCAGTTGGAAATCAATATTCAGCATTTTCCTCATTGTTCTATATTTCACTGGCAACACACATTGAAAATGGAATATTGCTGTTACTTTGTTGAAACATGCCTGGGACAAACACTAAGGCTTCAATCTGAAGGGGCATAATCTATGGTGGCAGCAGAACCTACCAAAGGTTTGTCATTCATATTGGATTAAACCCATCAATTTTCCTGTTCAACGATCTGTGGCAAGCTCAATTTAATATTTCTCTTGGATAAATTTGCTGTTGGTTAACATCATTTGATAACAAGATCTATCCTGCTCTGTCTTACCACTCATGGTTCTGTCCAGACCAAAGCTTTGATAGACTAAAGTGATGAAGAGTCCATTTGAAATAGGAGCAGGAATAGGCCATTCAGTAAGATCCTGGCTAATTGGACCATGGACTCAGCTCCACCTCTCTGACTGTTCCTCTAACTTTTAGCTCATTGGGTGGCATAGTTGTTCGTGCAACACTGTTACATTGCCAAAAGTTGGAGCTGGTGTTGAAATCCTGCACTGCCTGGAAGGAGTTTGTATGTTCACCCCTTTTCTGCGTGGGTTTTTTCCTTGGGGCTCTGGTTTCCTCCCATCATCCAAAACATTCTGGGGATTGTAGGTCAATTGGGTGTGATTGGGTGGCACAGGCTAGTGGGCCGAAAGGGCCTGTTACTGTGCTGCATATCTAAATTTTAAAAGATCAAGTCTCTTACTATGCAAAACTCTATCTGAGTCTGTCTGTCTCTCTCTCTCTCTCACACACACGCACACACACACTCTAGACTCACATACAGGTGGAAATAGCTTTCCTGTCTCTATCATATCTACCCCATTCATTGTTTTATGTTTCCATATGATGTTCTCTTATTCTTCTGAATTCCAGCAAGTATAGCCTCAGGCATTTCAATATCTCCTGATAGGCAATCCACTCATCTCTGAAATCAACTTGGTGGATCTCTGCACCACCTCCAAAGCCAGTGTATCTTTTATCAAGAAAGAAGTCCAGGATCTGTGCCCTTAACTGTAGAAGACAACCCCCCCCCCCCGCTCTTAAATTCAATCACTCCACCAATGAAGATCCACATCCCATTTGACATTTTTTTTATATAACCTATTGTACCTGCCAACCAACCTTTTCCAATTCATTTACGGTTTGGACAGATGATTCCTGCTTCAAGTTTTTTCAGACAGTGACTATAGAATAGTAGTTAATTACAGAAAGTTGGTTAGTTTTGTGTGGATTATTTCATTTTCATCATGTGAATTGATTTTTCTTCATCTTACTTTGCCAATGCATATATAGCAGAAAACATTTAAAATACAAATTGCTTTGGTGAATTGTTTATAAATGCATAATGTTTTTTTTAATCACAGCAGAAGGGAAATGTGGAAATGATGGTGTTAAAGAATATAAAGAAGAAACAATTGACTTTATCATTATTGTTCTTTGAAGTCAGAATGAATGGATAATTTGAAACATTTTTTTCCCCCCAGAATCTACAAAACTGGAGTAATGTTCTATCAGGCAGCTGATACATTTCCACACAAACCTTCAGATTTGAGGACAGCTTCTTTTTATCTTTATCAAGCCCTTAAACAGATCTTCCATTGAGAAAGGATGATGCCCTTGCACTGCTTTAACTGTATATTTCTCTAGACCCTGCAATTTGTCTTGTTCAATTATATTCTGATCTCTCTAACTTTCTGTTACATGACACCCTGCACTTTTGTTTTATCATTGCACTATCTGCTGTATTTAAGGACAAGTTGATGAGCCTGAATAACATGCAAAACAAAACTTTTTATTCAGTTTAGCCATGACTTTACATGCATCGGGAAAGACATAAAATTCACCCTTCCATGTGTTTCGCTGCCAGTGGTGCAATGCAATTACACCATCTTTGCCCCTGGTCAAGGTAAAATAATGATAAAGAATGTTTACATGGAATGACCAAAACAAAACCATAAATTGGAACTCAACTAGGCTGAAACCTACAGAAAAACAACTTTCTGACAACGGTAATGTCAAATTGGAGAATTTCATTAGTAAATGCCCAAACTCTAACTGCTAAAATCACATAACCAATGCCATCTTTTGAAAAGGGGGCATATTCATGAATATTAGCTCTACAGATAAATCAAGGTGCTGAAGGCTTTTCTCATATGTGGCTCCTTCCATGAAGTAGATCTTAATTATATATAGATCTAGTGACATATATTGAATCATCTGGACACTTTGTTAGCAATTACCTGACAGATCAGGAGGCACAACTGAATATCTCTCCAACCATTTTTCTTTTTGTTTGGTGCTACTTAATGGAAAAGTGGCAAACTAAAGAAATTCATTTTCCCTTTAATCAAAAACCTGTTTTCTGGTTCATCAATGAAAAATAAAAACTGGCTTCTTATAATTTGTTTCAAGATATAGCGCATTTATTAGAAAGTAGAACATGCAGCTTCTACCCTATTATGCGACACAGGCATTAAAAAAAATGTAGAGATGTTTGTGTGGGAAACCAGTTTGGCTTCCAAACGTTACTGCTGATAGCAATGACATTTGGGAACATAATATGAACTGAAAAGTGAATAGCATTGTGCTAATTTTTATGACTGAGCCATCAAATAACCTTCAGGTGTTTCGATAAGTTGTCTACTGAAGTCCCCAGCATTCGTCTTCGACTGAAGTAAATAATCTATGGAGCTAATGAAAGAATTGTTTATCCTGTGAAAACAAAAAAAAAGAATCCAGCTGACTGCTAATATGAGGTTGACAATGAGATAGCTTATATAATTTGATTTGTTCTAGACTTGGAATTTGACTGAGGAACTGGCCAGAATATTTCTTAAAGTTCAAGAAACTGACAATGATTCAATGCCATTTTCACGTAACAGTTAAAAAACACAACATTTTGCTTCACTGACTAATGTCCCCTGACTTGTTTTGTTCCATTCGTCTGGTTAGTGGAGAGTGGCAGAGGCAGGCATATATTGCATGGAATATGATTTGGCTTGATTTTCTCACTTACCCTTGAGTAGAACAGATCAATTTGTGAATACTTGACATAAAACAGGAACAAAGAACTTTATTATGGGAGAAAGGAAGAATAATATCTTCTGTATTGTGTTGATGTAGTATTTTTTTTTGCCTTACTGTAACATAACAGGAGAAGAACTATTGGATGCAGGAACACTATGACTGAAAATACAGATAGAATTTAGGTTAGAGAAACTGTTCAACAAACAAAAAGTCTAAACATTAAAACACTTGTATAAAATGGCATGAGAAATTAGTCATGTTACAGTCTTTCAATCTGTAAAAGCTTGTTTTGCATCTTTCTTGATATGAATTTGTCTCACGTGTTTATTTCAGTCATCCAGATGATCTGGCAAAGTGTGATTCAGAGGCTAAAGGATCAAATTTCTATCAGTCTTAACTGTGGTCCTTTGAACACAGGGTTTGTTGTGTGAAAAAGAGCACAGGTTCCTACTCATCATTAGCTGAGTTATCTTCCCAAGCGGTCACCCCTCCAGAGCCCAATCCAGTGCTAGTCTGTGTTGCAGAGACTGTCACCACAGTATGTAACAGAATAAGTACCAGGACACACAGCTTGAGTCTTGAGTTACACAGTCTTGATGAAGCTGACGAAGTCAGTGATGACCTGTGGCACAATACTGGCTTGTTCTTTCCTCTTCCGCCTTTGGGTTGTTTATTTGAAGCTGCAAGTTGGGTCTCCCATCTGACATCACAGCATTCTGGCTCAGTATTAGTTGGATGATTGTTGGGCACTCCTGCCAAAAAAAAAAACAACCACCACCAAATATTTAAATATGATAAGATTTCTTGCAGTACTGAATCACAGACAAAGCATCAATTTTTAAACTCTTTCCAAACCTCATACAATTTAATTGTATGGCTCAAAAATGCAAGCATGAATCTCCAGCCTTTGAATACAATGCAGAGGGAAGAAATTAAACATTATGTAAAACATTAAATAGAAATAAATGATTAAATATTCAGACCATATCATGCAGTTGCAATTAAGTTAACTGAAGGTAGTATTATGAAATCTATGGAAGGAGACTGCCATATTGATAGTTTACTGAGTTAGTATCCAACAGCAATGGAACTGTTAAAAGGCATCCAATGCATGTTATTTGCTCATTAGAAGGAGGAACCAAATTTATTTTACATTTTTAATATTTAAAAAAAATTATTTTAATTATTGTCAAAGAATTTATTGTTATGAACATGTCCAAAAATCTGTTGTTTTGTGGCAACATTACAGGTACAAATATTGCTATGTTATATTTTAAGAATAAATAGTGAGAAAAAAGAGAAATTGACATAGAGTTTGTGGTTCAGTGACCATTTAGAAATCTGATGGCTGAGGGGAAGAAGCTGTTTTTGAGCCACTGGGTGTTTGCCTTCAGGCCCCTGTACCTCCTTCCGGACAGTAGCAGTGTGGAGGGCATGGCCTGGGTGATGAGGGGTCTTGAGGATAGAGGATGACTTCTTAAGATACCGCCTCTTGTAGATGTCCTCGATGGAGTGAAGACTGATGTGTTCACAACCCTCTGTAGTCTTTTTCCTGTCCTGTGTAGTAGCAGACAGTGATGCAACCAGTCAGAATGCTCTCCACAATACACCTGTAGAAAATTGCAAGTCTTTGGAGATGTATAAAATTTCCTCAAACTCCTCATGCCATTGGCGAGCCTTCTTCATGATTCCATCAACAAGGAGGTCCCAGGGATACAGAGATGTTGACACCCAAGAATTTGGAGTTCTTAGTCCTTTCCAAAGCTGGCTCCTCGATGAGGACTGGATCATGTTCTCCTGATTTCCCTCTCCTGAAGTCCACAATCAGCTCCTTAGGTTTGCTAACGTTGGGTATAAAGTTGTTGTGACACCACTCAACTACCTGATCTATCTCCCTCCTGTAGATTTCCTCATTGCCACCTATGATTCACCTGTGGTGCCATTGGCAAATTTATAGATTTTTGAATTGTGCTTAGCCACACAATTATGGGTGTAGAGTGAGTAAAACATTCTTTAGGTGTGCCTGTGTTGATTTTTAGTGAGGAGGATTTGGTGCTCCTGATTCATACTGACTGTGGTCTTCTGATAAGGAAGTTGCAGAGGGGGTTGGAGAGGCTCAAGCTTTGGAGTTTGTTGACCAGCACTGAAGGTAGGATGTTGTTAAAAGTTGAGCTGTAGTCGATATAGCTTGATATATCTGATCCTGTTGCCTAGCTGAGAGGAGAGGAGTTGCTGTCGAACTGTGATGGTGGGCAAGTTACAGTGGGTCCAAGTCTTTACAATCAGCCTTGGCTTCCTGTTTGCATTAAGCTACTGGATCAACACATTGACTGTGATACTATTGAGTAGATTGATAGGGAGCTCTCAAGATGGTGTGGTTGGGTATCTACAAAGCATGGAAAAAAATAAAAATGATTATCAATTTTGGAATCTGCATTCAGGCCACAAAAAAAACATATTGCAAAGTTGGCTGGTATCCTATCATAAAAGCCTGCAGAAAGCTTAGATATGTAAAGAAGATATGTGAAGAAATAAGTAGTGACATTACCTCCTAAAGTACAACCATTCCAGTGAAGGGATATGAGCATGGAACTGTGGAGAAGACAAGGTAAAGCATAAGGAAACTCAAGATTTCAGAGTAATTAAAAGAGATGAATAAAAATAGTGACGGACCACTTGAAAAAGTCCCTCCTCTAATGGTGGTGAGGGGGGTGGGCAGCAACCGGAAAGAGCTGAGAACATCCTATTACTGGAGACAGAAAGGATAGTTTGGTTATCAGGATTTTGATGTTCCAGACTCAAGGTGACAGGATTGGTGTCATAAAGAATAGGTATGAACCAACAGAGTTGTAAACGTCAGCATCTGAAAGAGCCTGGGAGATAGACAAAGGAGTTGCCAGGATGCAGAAGACAAGCAAATAGAGGAAGCAACTGAAAGGATTATCTCATTTTGTGGTGGGAACAAACACGAACTCTTCTCTCCTGACTTTAGAGTAGAGAATTGTAGGACATGCATTGCCTACAATTAAAAGGCTCACTGGATTACTTTTACCATTCAGAATGAAGTGGGAGGCTTTAGATTTGGAGAGATGAAGAAAGCAGCCTAATTATTGTGTATTTTTCATAGGATGAAGTAATACTGCGGAGGAAAACTACTTTAAGGAAAAACCATAGAGTGAGTGGCAGAGAGCAGATTGCTTAATAGTGGGAAGGAGAAGTTCATAAGGCTGGCAACTGAAAACTTTGCCACAAAAAAAAATAAAGTTGAATGCCTCAAACACTCCTCAGAGATAGCTCACCTCAGCAAGCACCTCACAGGTAATCTGATGACTCTCAACAACATGAGCCACAGAAAGTCTATGACCTTTAGCTGGCCTTGAAATCCACCATAATTTGCAACTGTGAAGAAACTTTTGAGTTTTCTAGCAGGCAGGATCAGGACTGCTGCAATCAGAATGATCATGAGTTTCAGAAGCCAACTAATGGCAATTGCAAGATGTTCCTGGAGTAGAAACTTCACAATTCATCAAAAGACGAGATACAGCTCCAAAGCCACATGAGAAATGAAGACAGACAGAATACTGTTGATCTAAACAACAGTCAGTGGGTGGAAAGCAAACAAGAGGGCCAGCGACTCACTGATAATCCAAAGATGCTGATTCTTTAATGATTCACATTCTCACAAGGGCTTATACCAGTGAGAGCCAATTTATCAAGGTACAGTCAATGCTCACTATGGTTCATGACTTGAGGGCCCATGACTGTATAACACTTTCACTGACATCCCAATAACATTAAAAAGCCAAATTAGAGGCTGAGCTCTAAGTTATCATGGACTTGTTCACTGAAAAAGAACAGGCTGCTCACTTACCATCCAAGAAAGAAATGTCTTTTAGTAATCTTCCTTGCTGTATGACATTGCCCCATGACAATCATGATGTGTAAAGAATTTCTGGAAAACATTGACGACTTTCTATCGAATGTGAGGGACTCCTCCATAAAGACAGACATTGATGATGAAAATCATCTTTGTTTTCAGTGCATCTGCACAACCTTTGGCTGTCTGAGGATTATAATATTTGTAGACAAAACTTTGATTTTAGCACAAAGAGCAATGTCTACCTAGCAACACTAAACCCTGCTGCATATTGCTGTGCCAAGGACTGGCTACACCAGGCATCTAAAAGATCAAAGTTCTTCCACCACACTTTATCTTGAAAATCTTCCAAATCTCATGACAAAATAAATGAACCAAAGACAGTTACTTCTTCAGCATTGATACCCTGATTATTTTAATTTTGATGGCCAGAATACATCAATTTCATGTCTAAATCTAGGCTCTTGAAACAAAGGTTCTGATCTGAGCTCTGTCATGTCAAAAAACTGCCAGGTCTTTAGTCAAAACTATTCACAAATACTTTAAAGCCTCCTTGAAAATGTATACCATCTCCACTAACGCATGGGAATTTCCACCTTAGAGCTTACAAATTGGAAGAATTTGGAATTGCACTGAGAATAGTGAGTCAAATCATTGAGAACCTCACAACTTAAAAGATAGAAAGACTGCACCAGCTCCCATATTAAGGACATAAAGGACATAGACAAGGATAGTTTCTTTCCTGCTTTTAGCAGACTATTAAATGGACCTCAATGGTAAAAGATGATGCCATTGCACCCTACTAACAGTACTTTTCTCTATTGTCTCTAATTTGTCTTTGTAATACTACACCCTGCCTTCTTTGGCTTGCTAAACCCGACTGCACTTTTGTTTTATTATTGCTTTACCTTCTGTTCTTAAGTGTAGGTTGACTTGTCTGGATAGCATGCAAAATAATGTTTTTTGGCATTATTTCTGTATATGTGACAATAAGTACTTAAATTCAATAATGTTGGTCTTGAATGGTCTCAAATGATTACCTTAGAACGTGCAGAACTAGAGTGGAAGCAAATTATTTTCAATCTTTAAAGACTGAAGAAAGATGGTGGTGGATGAAATTATTTAAATGAAAGGTTAATGGAATGACAAAAGACTGATGTGCTTGAATCAAGAAGCAAAAAGGAACTGAATATCTAAGTATAGAAGTTTTGCTTCAGTTATGGATGAAATTATGTCTGGAACATTACATCTAGAATACTGTGTAAAGAAGTAATGAATAATGAAGAGAACCTGAGCTGAAATGTTTTCAATTTCCATCTTCTTATTTAATACTAAGTATCCAAGATATTTTAGACATTTGTTATTGTTTCTTTTCTACTTGAAATCCATGCGTAACAGCAGCCTGGTATCAAGATATTCCACTGCTTCCTTTCATGACGGGACAGTCCAAAGTTGTGCAATTCAAATGGCAGAGAACAGCTCATTCTTTAATTATAATTCACATTACTTATGCTTGAGGTAGTAGCAAATGAATCAGTAAGACAGTCTTATAAACCACCGATTGCATTTACATGAGTATGGCACATCATCAAAGTGCACTTTACACCAAAGTGCTTCAAACTTCCATGAAATTATCATTATTTCATTTGTAATAAATCAGCACGGATCAACAAACTTGCTTTCTGAAGCCAACTACAGTAAAGAAGAGAAGATTATTGCTTGTTTTATTCATTATACTGAGTTAATCTGATCTTCAAGGTACTTAGAGTAGGCAGAAACAGGATGGATCATCTGACCTGCTGTTCTCCAGCTGTCTTCTCGGTATTTGTATTCCTTCATCCCTTTCTGCCTATGTCACATTGCCAGTGAAGAGTTTGATTTTATAAACTGTTTTTTTTTCTTCTAATTCAACCTTCTGCACTCAAAGAGATGCGGTCTGGTGCTTTTCTATTTACATTCCATTTTCATTTCAGGTGCATTTCATTACTGTGTGGCCTTGTCAGCTTGCAGATGAAGGCATCTGGAGTCAAAGGTAACACCATGATTTTAAAAGATTCCCCTCCATCCACCCTTCGTATCTGCCTTTTCAATTGGCTGCCAACAGATAGATTTATTTTTTCTAGCTTACACTCTTCCTTCCATAAAAAGCCCAATATACCATTCCAACTAAAGCCCAACAACACAAAAAAGATGACAACTTCCTGGTTAATGTGGTACCCTAGAGAATTCATATTTGCAGCTTACAATTGTGTAAGTAATTTACTCAGGGACATTAATTCATAGACTGCAATGTACATGAAATAAACATTTATAATTACAACATGACACTTGCAATATAGACATGCTTTTTCACACATATTCATTTAAATGTACTTCATATCAAATTACTCACCTGCACAGAGGAAACTTGGCAGTCCACCATAGACAAGGTCCTCATTGTCTGGTAAAACAAATGGACATCTGGTCTGGACCTCTGAACAATACTGCCTGCAGGGAATTCGGGAACTACAGTGAAACTGTGCGGCCTCAAAGAACTGGGAACACAACCAGGCTTTGTAGACAATCTGTGAAAATAAGACATGGGACAGTGTGAGGAGGAATCAAACATGTTCACTGATGTAAATTGATTGTCTTTTAAAAGAATAATGCCAGTCAAAAAATGACAACAAATTGGTCTTACATTATAGATAAATTATGTTAAATGTTTGCATGAGTTTCAAGATTTTTTCCATGCGCCAGTGTTTGCTGAAAAGTACTTATTACAATGCAGTAGCAGCACAGTATGAAATGTTTCACTTTGAAACAGTCCTGCACTTCATGGATAAATGTTGTTCTGAACTTAATATCTGAACGCAGGTCTAAGTCCTCAAATACTCTTTTGCTCTTCTGATCAAAGGCTGTGCTGTGGCATTGAAAAAGGTGAGAAATTCATCATTAATGTTTACCTTTGCTGAAGGGAGATCCTGAGTCATGGGAAGTGATTTACATTTTCTGGCATTTCTCTATGAACCTTTCTTGTCAGAGGGCAGTATGGTGCAGCAAGAGTAGGTTGTAAGAGGACCATTGTCTCATTGAGTGCAAACCCATCCTCTTGTATGCTTTGGCAAACATGTTGTCGATGGCGAGACCACACATAAATATTGCCTATAAATAAAATTTGTAAATTGCAGCTCACCTGAGGTTCTGGACACCTTAGTTCTGAAGGTTAACAAAACTGATAATCTATTGGGCAGCACTGATCCCTATTTTCCTATGCTTGTCAGTCCTGGATTTCCTTCTGCTGGCTGCTCAAGGCATTGCTAAAATATTACCAAAATCCTCCAAATTTCCTGGAAGGACAAATGGATCCGATATCACTTCCTCTTCCAGTCAATATTCTCACTTTGAGGCCTCATTTAGACTCAATTGACAACTTTGTGCAGTCCATGTTTGCTCGCCCAATTCGAGGCTCCAAAAAAAAATACACTCTGTTCTGAACTCAGTTATGTTTAGAAAATTAATGTATGTGTTCAAAGTCTGTAACATTATCATTTACTCAAGGAAATCATGGCCATTCAAATTAGAAGAGCATTTGGGATGGTACTTGAGAAGCTTTGAGTTCTTGCTTCTGAGGCATATAGAAGCTCTGAGCAAGCAATGAAAGGCCATCTTACAAACTATCTTCCCACTAACCCAATCATGCATCTTCTGCCCATCTGTGGAAGGGCCTGTTGGTCCTTTATTGGTCTCACTAGCTAACTCAGAATCAGAGAAGAAGCCAGTCATCTCAATCCTGAGAGATCAGGTCTGAATAAAGGTCTGAACCTAAAGCAGTCTGAGATTCCTGGGTAGAGTAGGTTTTCATGCATTTTATGCTGTTTTTTTGACACCCAATTTGCACTGATAGTGTTGTAAACACTAGCAATTCAGTGATTATGTGGAGTGATTCTGCTGTCATGCTTCTGATTCTGTCAGTGCATCCCATATTACATAAATGTAAAGTTTGATTATGATACTAATGATGGGTAATAATGAACATGGAGGAATGCCTGACCCATTTTATCCAGCTACCTGTTCTTCACTCAGTTCAAACACACACTTTATGATTTTCTTCCGAATTTTCTTGGCAAACTTAACCAGATAATTTTCACTCATCTTCCTCCCAGAAGGAATTCATGCCTCATTGAAATGGATAATTCTTGGCTGTCTCATGCAGACAAGTTTATGTTTACTAGTGGATCTTAATTGGCAATAAACTATTCCAAAAGAACACCCTATCTGCTCCATTCCTGATGTTAGATAGGGAAAAGAACATTCACTGACTTTCTCTTCCCAAAGCAGCCAACGTTTCTTATAAAGCCCTGGCTATGATTGGTTGGCTCATCACTGTTTTGATCTGCATTCTTTTTCCACCTTTCCGCCAAATTTAAGAGAACATCACTCATGCTTCACATAATCATATTTTGTGTTGCAAAGGCTTTTATTGCCTCCTGAAAGAGATGGAAGTTGGAAAGTGATTGCTCTTTGGAAACCTAGGTTTCCCCCCCCCCCAACATTCTCCTTTCCTGGAAGATATCCTGATTCACAGCCACAACTTTCTACTGAGCACAGAACAGAATGGAAGAAGCCAGGGTTCAAATGAGTTTGAGCCTGGGGAAGATGTACACTCATGTGAGGGTTAAAAATCCTGGAAGGTCATTGACAATCCATGAAGGATTAGTGTGTGTGTGTGTGTGTGTGTGTCGGTGATTACAGGGATGTTGGTGATGTTGTTTGTGGCACCAAGATTCAGAAGTAAAAAGATGTTTAACATTCTTATTGAGGTAAGCCAGTTAATGTGGGATTCAGGAGAAACTATTCCTTTGCTTATTGACCCACACATGGTTCTGTAAAGACACTCATTTTGTTTCCATGCAGTTGTCCTCACCTCATTCAACTGCTGGATTTCTTGAAGCCCAGGAAACCTGAGCAGCCAGGGTGCATCTGGAAGAGAGATAAAACATGAAGCACATAGCTTCAATGTAACATCTAAATGGCCAACCTGCCTCAAGACTGTGAGCAGATGGCTGTACTCCATCCCAAATCTAATGTAATTCCAAGGTTGAGCTAGTAGTGAGCTGGTCCAGGAGTGAGATTTAAGAAAAAAACTCTCACAACCTATACAACCCATATCTGTCATAATGCCTTTAAATTTTTGCTTTCTCTTAATATCAACACGTTCTAGAACATTTCCCCTACCCATATTGTCCTCACCGTTATCAAGGTCACTAACTTTGCTGAATACAAAAGAGAGGTATTCATTGAGGACCTCACCCACTTCCATAGCCTCTAGGAACATTTTCCCACCTTTATCTCTAATCGGTCCTACTCCTGCCACCCTTCTGTTCTTCACGTAAGTCAGAATGCCTTGGGGTTTTTCTTATATCTACTCGCTCAGGCCTTCTATGTTCCCTTCTTGCTTTCCTCAGCCCCCTCTTAAGCTCCTTTCTTGCTACCCTATATTCCTCAAGAGACCTATCTGATCCTTGCTGTCTTAACCTCATGCATTCAGCCTTCTTCCACATGACTAGATTTTCCACCTCTCTTGTCAACCACGGTTTCTTCACCTCACCATTCTTTCTCTGCCTCACCAGGATAAATTTATCCCTAACATCCTGCAAGAGATCCCTGAACATTGACCACATCTCCATGGTATATTTTCCTGTAAAAATGTCATCCCAATTATACCTGCAAGTTTAAGTCCTATAGCCTCATAGTTTTCCCTTCCCCAATTACACTATCCTCTCTGACTCTATCCTTGTTCATGACAATGCTAAAGGCTATGGAATGGTGGCTACTGTCCTCCAAATATTAACCTATTGAGAGATCTGTGACCTGACCAGGTTCATTTCCTAATACTGGATCTAATATGGCATTCCCCCAGTTAGCCTGTAAACACACTGTGACATGAATCCATCCTGGACATACTTAACAAACCCTGCCTTGTTTGAACATTTGGCACTAAGCAAGTGCCAGTCAATATTAGGGAAGTTGAAGAAACCCTGTTATTTTTGCATCTTTCCAAAATGTGCCTCCCAATCTACTCCTTGGTGGCTCTGCTGCTACCAGGGGGCCTATGGAATACTCCCAACAGAATAACTGCTCCCACTCTGTTCCTAACTTCCACCCATATTGACTCAAAAGATGATCGTGCTATATTTTCCCCAATCTTTCTGCAGCTGTAGTAGTATCCATGACCAGTAATGCCACCCTCCTCATACCACCCCCCCCCCACCCTCCACCATCTCTATCCCTTTTAAAACACAGAAATCCAACAATATTCAGAATTGATTCCTGCCCAGGTGCCAGCCAGGTCTCTGTAATGAGGCTGCAGAAAGGAACTAGTACCTTGAATACAGCACGTCATGGGGGAGCTGGTGGCTGTTTGAGACATTGGGATGTTGGTGTGCCACTATTATTCACTAGGCCACTACCATTGGCCTCACTATAGTAAGGAATTGCTTGGTGTCCAATGGAGCTGTACTAACACAAATAGATTGATGGGATGTTGTGACTTCTGATGGGGGAGGAATGAGGAGGATCGCATGACTCCTTCCTAGTTGGAAGTAACCTCACCTGCCATTCAAGGCTTAGTCCACCCACAGATGAGCAGACACCTTGCAAATGGCTCTCCTAATCACTTTAACTATTTTGGGCATACTTGAGCTAGCCCCTCCAGCTAGCTGCAGTATAAAACCCACCACATGATGCAGCTCTTCCTCTTTTCCCTGAGGAATGAACCCTACCTCCACTCCAAATGGCGAGTCTTGCATGACGCTTGAGAACTTATTGTAAGATGTGTGCCATTAAAGGGCGGGGAGCTACAGTGGTAAATGCTTGAAAAGGACTGTTGTAACTTGTCCATTATTGCAATCATTGTAATTTATCTATAATCAATCGGAGTTCCTGCCAGTTACTGAGGGGTGGTGGATACTGTTTATATCGTCTTTTCATATTATCTGTGGGAATTGTGGGTTGTTGTAAGTATCAGTTGTTTTGTTGCATCTGATGCATGTGAAATGTGTGCAATCTGTTTAATTGAGTGAGACCCCTGTTGCGATTTCCTTTGTGATTAAACCGCACTCTGATTCATCATGTCTTGGACCCTCCAAACTTGTTCTCACCATCACAGGACTCCAATTATAGTCCTACTTGCCACCATTAAGCCCATACCTCTCCCTATCATCCATATAAATATCCAAATTTTTTTTAAAGGAAGCTGATGTACCTGTCTTTACCACTTTTGACAGATTGCTCACCACCCTCAGAGAGATTAACCTTCACATCCCTTCTAAATCCCACCCCTTCACCATATAATTATTCCCTCTCATATTAGATTATTCTACTCTATGAAATAGACAGTATTCACCTCATTTATGCCTCTCATAATTTTATAGGCCATAATAAGATCCCCTCTCAACCTCCTGTGCTCTAAGGAAAACAGGCTTAGGCTTTCCAGTCTATCACAATAACTCAACTTTATTATTCCTGGCAACAACTCTGTAAACCTTGGCTGTATCCTTTCCAATTTCATAATATCCTTCCTGCACACAATACTTCAGGTGTGGCCTCACAAATGTCTTGTATAACTTTAATATGACATCCCAACACTTGTTTCCAATGCATTGTCTGATGAAAGCAAACATCCTAAATTCTCTCTTTACCATTCTGTCGAACTGTGTTGTCATCCTTCTGCCCCATAACTCCTTCATCAAGGGGAAATAGCAATGGCTGCAGCAAATCCAGGGTAGTATCCACAACATGAAAATTAATGATGGTTTCCTCATTGTTTCTTCCAATTGCTCAATAATCACCAGCTAACTAAGGTCTGTAAAATTACATTCTTCCTGATTTAAGCAAAAAACTGCTAATAAGGCAAGTTGAATCAGTATATTTCCATTCATGGTTGGGATTAGGTACAGTTTTTGGATCTATTTTATATATAATAGATTTTGTGGGAAACCCTTACATTGCCTCCTAGAGAGAGCAAAGAGAACATATAATGGAGTCCTTATGGAACATTGACTTCCCACAAATGCATCCTGACCTGCTGATTATTTCCATCATTTTCTGTTTATATTATAAAATATGTAATACCTCCTCTCCACATTAGATGGTGGTATTTGACAGTTTAACAAAATAGATTTTGTTACACCAACGTGATAGACCAGCAAACTGCAGAGTTACTGCCTAGCCTGGAAAATCAGATGAATATTACAGTATGTTGTTAAATGTGTGTCCACACACACACACTAATTGCCATTCACATTCTGCTATCATGAATGTAATTTTACATATTTGATTTGTACATTGGACTTTAGAACGCTGAGGTGTTTATAATAATGAAATGTGCAATTAGGCTGTTACTGAGCAAAATCAGGGAGGACACATTGTAACAAGGAGCATGCAGTAAAATGAATTGATGGAGTGAGGATTATCAGTGAAAGAGGCCATTGTGCTCATCAGGCTTAAAACAACTATCTCAATAATACCATAATTTCATTCCCACAGCCCGACAAACAATCCTTCATAAATTTAATTATGAAATCTTTTTTTATGCTGTCACTATCCTTTCAGACATTGCTTTCTAGACCATAGGAATTTACTGCAGAAAAAAATATTTCTTCTTATTTCATCCTGGTTTCTTTTGACAGTTACATTAATTACTCTTGTGTTGTTCAGTCACAGATCTAACAAACTATGGACAGAAATAAACTATTTATTCTACCAAAAGCCTTCACATAAAAACAATCTATCCTTGACTTTCTCTGCTCAAAGAAAGACAATCATGGTCATTTTGTCTCATCACAGACTGCAAACATGGTACTGATGTCTTCTGAATTTTGGTTGTTGAATGTCACACCAGCAGTAACCAAATTGCTCCCTTTCCCCTCCCACTTTCCCCTACCTTGGTTCCATTTTCCATCAGCCATCTATTAAACTCATTTTAAAATATTGACTTTGGCTTCTCTTTAATCGTTCCTTTCCAGAAACCAAAACTGACATTCAAAAAAACATACACTTTAGCTTGGTGTCACAGATTACACAAACTTTTGTCAAGACAGAGAAAATGAGACCGTTTGAAGAGAACAAGAACAAATGCACACTAATACGTCCTCACATGCAAGTACACACAACCACACATAGCCTGAGCCAGAGCCACTTTCAACTACATGTAACTGATGTTCAATATTACAGTTCTTCAACTGAACTTCCTGTAATTTACTCTTACAATTCCTTGAGAACTACAGTTGGACGAATCCAGACCCTGCAGCAACAGAATCTCTCCAGATTTGAAACCAATCTGAAAAATGGAGAAATGAGGTTATATTGCATTTACACCATTCACACCCTTGGTGGAAAGCAGCAAGATTTGAAGATAAAATTATGGTTGAATGGTCAGCGCATTGACATGAGTATCAACACAACGGCTGATTGATCAATCATAGATAATGATACAGAGCTAATTAGGTTAAGTATCACTGATGAAAACCACACTGAATTAGAAAACATAATTAAGTGGCACATTAAATTTTTTTTCCGTTGAGTTGCTTTGCATCACAACAATTTGCAAATAGAACTACAAGAAGATGTAGGTGATTATTCTGATCAAAAATCATTTGTGGGCAAAAAATATAGTCAGAAAATTGAATCCTGATTGGAAAGATTGATTCAGTTTGGATACTTAAAAAAAAAATGCATAAATGTCCCAGGACAATATTCAGATCCAGATTAAGCCAGGTTCAAAACTATTCACATAATCTTTTCACGTGCACTGAAGAACCAGGTCCAGGAAGAGAGATAAATTGGAATAGAACAGAGTTGGAATTAAGATAAGATACCATATGGCATTGCCTGACATGGGCAAGACTGTTCAACAATGTGATGTATAGAAGGTGACATGTCAAAGGAGCATTTAACAAACAAATATTAACAGGTTATAGAATCATAGAGACATACTGGATGGAAAAGGCCTCTTCACCTCAAAATCTGTGACCATCTTTATGCTAAATATAACCTCAACCAGAGGCAATTTACTGTAGCCAATTAACAAACCAATCCACAAGTCTTTAGAGTGTAAAAGGAAATAGCAACATATGAAAGGTAACCATTGAAAAAATATTCAAAGCACTGGAGGTGAGAATTGAACCCATGTCACCTCCATGTCACCTCCAATAAGTGTCCTTGTTGTCCAGTTTAACAGAGACAGTAATTAGCAAATTTCTTACTAAGCCACATAATACATTCTGCAACAGGTTACAATCCTGCTGAGTTAATAATGGAAAGAAGAACTTGAACATTATTAAGAACACAAAAGTGGCAGATGCAAGAATTTTGAGCCAAGAATTGGTGGTGGTCAGAGAGCATTCATGGGTGGAAAACATCAAACCATTTCTACTCATGTTGCTGGCTGAATGATACCCTATCAATTATGCCAAAAGACTGGACCTACTTTACAACAAGCTTTTATTACCACGAGACTGACACATGCTCCTGTTGCTGTTCCAAGATAATACTGAGGGAGGGACCTGGGTGCCATTGCCTTTATTGGGGAATTCCAGGGGGAGGAGTTACAGGGAAGAGGTGGGCCAGCCATACTCAGAGATACAGTACTAATGGCATAACAGCATCACAGTGGAATCATCACACTGACCTGCTGTGTTCCTCCAGCTATTGTTAGTTCTGAATATGATTGAACTGAATTAGTTAAATCCTGAGTGGAGAATAGAAATAAAAGCAGTTGAGACAGAAACAAAATGTCAACATAACCATGGAGAGGGACTTAGGAAGCAACATGATAGCATTAACCCCATTTGGTAAATCTGATGTTCAAAATGGGAAATTAGATCTGATAGCCACATACTTAAATGAGGTATCTTATGAAAATAGTACAATGATTATGCTTCTGCAAGACATTAAAAAGTTATGTTATGTATATTCCAGAAGTAGTTCCAGTGGAGATGATTGAAAGACAAGGTTTGACTGAACTGATTCAAGAATAACATCTCATCAAGTTAAGTAATGGTAAAGACATGATCAAAGAAACTTAATAAACTCATTAAATTTGGAAACAATGCTGAATCAGGAAAAGCAATGTAGTGTGTTACATCAAAGCCATACGTGCATAACATTTCTTTTTCTTGGTTGAGGGCGACTATATTGTGCATCTGATGCAATCAATGAAACCAATGTGGGCCCCACAGACACTACCATAGATGGGGCAGGAGAGGACCGATGAGAATGGAGGACCTATCTTTTTTTGCTCATATCTTAACAAAGGCCCAAACCTTTGCTTAATCTTTACTCCCTATGAATGCTGTGTGACCTTTTGAGTTTCTCCAGCACATTTTTTTGTATTGTGATTGCACTCGTGCATTGGGTCCTGACATTGTTTATGGTATTATTGAGGACCTCTTTTTCTGCAGGGGGTGGTGCATAGTTTGGACAAATTGGTAGTGGTCTTTTCTTTTCTGGATATTTAATACAGGTATTCTTTATCCGGACATCTAAAATCTGGAAAGCTCTAAAATATGGCAAGTGGGGAGGGAGACGGCAACGTGAGTCGAGCGGGTGAGGGAGGGAGACTGGCAGCGCGAGTCAGGCGGGCGAGAGACCGGCAGCACGAGTCAGGTGGGAAGATGGCAGCGTGACTGGAAGGGGGTGGGGGTGGATACGGCAGCACAATTTGGGTGGGCTTAAATCTGGCTTTCCGAAATCCGGAAAAATCCGAAATTTGAAACACACTGTCCCCAAGGGTTCTGGATAAAGGATTGTGTACCTGCATAACCTCTGCTCTTATAGATTTCAGTGAACCAATTGACAATTACTGGAAATAGCTCAGTGACTAAGGATGAAATGACGTAGATGGATATGCATGTGTGCATTACTGTAGTCATATCCAAATAACCAGAGTCATATCCAAAGCCGAGACGCTAGATAATGACGAAAAGAGGAATAATTATATTTCTTACTGAATCCTAGGGGTCAAGTTAACTCTGCTTATATATGTTATTCTTCAATGTATTTACACCAAGTTCAATCCAAGTTTGGGTGCAGGGGCACTACCTCCAGCTCATTGAAAATCATTTTTATTCCAGTAAATGATGGTGACAAATTAATTAAATCAAATTAAATTAAAATTTGGAGATATGCTTAGTGGATGGCAGACACCCAAGTTATTGGCCTATGTCAAAATTATATAGCGTCAAGAATATTATTTAGCTATCCAAGCTTATCTAAATACCTGATTACCAGAGATGCTTTTTCTTATTGCTTCCTAGAAACTGAAACAATAAAGTCAATAATATGAATTAAAGAGAATGTGCCAGGATAGTGCGATTCTTAATTAACAAGCACAGTAAGGGGTTTATGGAAAAAATGACTAACTCATTATTAGTTTCTTGCATTTTTATACTTTCCACTGTAGGTAATGCATATTAAATATGCAAATTTTAACAGCTTTCAAGTGTTGTGAACATTTCTTCACAAAATGTTCCACATTCTATTTATTTTTGCCAGCAAGGTAGCTGTCAATGGAAAATTTAGATAGTCGAGTTCAGCACAAGAACTGCAGATACTGGAATCTGTGAGCAAACATCGAGAAGCTGGAGGGACTCAACAGGTCAGGCAGGATCCAGGGAGAGAAATAGTCAACATTTTTGTTGGGCTCTTCATCAAGAAGTTGGGGATTTGCAACTTCCCATTTTGCTGCAAACAGTCTGCATCATCTTGCCTTTGATCAGAACTCAGGAACATCTATAGATGTCAGGCACATTTGGGGCCAAAGAACAATATGGTCAACTCACCCCCATCATTCCCATAATCCTCTCAATATACTCAATTGTCAGCATTCCATACAATACTTGGATGTGGTTATAATAAAAGAGTCCCCCACAAAACCATAAATGTGTGATTTACTGCTTACAAGACAGTGAAAAGTAAAGTTTCACAGGATAAAACGTCAAGTGTGACAATACTAACAGATTGAAAAATATGAAAATGCTAATACACACAAGTTCTGATTTGCATCAACATGGTCTATAAGTGGTTCAGCTGCTAGCTGCCTCACCAGTGATCAGCCTTTATGTGGGATATTATGCTTATTTATATACCCTTAGTTTGACATAAAATAGCAGGACATTTATCCTTGATATCTTAGCTGATATTTATCCTTTAGTAGCATCATACAGTACAGATTATCTGATCATTTTCCATTGGCTTGGAGCAGCTGAATACAATTTAGTTGCCATGGATCCTTCATTCCAATAGCAACTGAAGTTCTTCATGAAGTATGAAACACTCTGGGATATCCAGAAGGTGATCTGAATGCTACTGCAGAGATGCAAGACTTTTTAATCTTGATGTAAGCAATCAATTATATCAAATATCAATCAAGTAGGATTATTTACAGTTGGATTAAAGAAGAATTCAATTTATCAATCAAAATTAATGAAAAGGAAGTGGAGCTGCCTGATCCACAACAATTGTGAATTGAACTGAAAACCCATTCATGTTCAATGAGGAGTGGAAAGGAAACTAAACTCACCAGCTCACAAAGCATTTAGGTTACATATCACATAATTTGCGAGCAACTAATTTTCTAGTTTACTCCTTTCAGCATGAAACTTTTGAATGATATGTATTCATACGTAAGCCAGTAAAAATACAGAAATGATGAAGGAAGTCAGCATGTCCTGAAGCATCCATAGGAGGTAAAGATATATAGCTGACGTTTGGCGGCTGAGCTCTTCTTCAAAACTTTTTCTACAATCATAGTGTCTGCAGACTTCATTGTTTCACACCATACATGTAAGTTTTCCTGATTGTGAACTGCAATCATTATTTAGTGCAATTGGGGCCACTGGTCTCTTCACATACTTATCCTTCATTTTACCACGCAATTCTTCCAGATTATAACAACATTATGTAAAAGTGCTGGAGAAACTCGGCAAATACTGCAGTGTCCTTAGGAGTCAAAGATATATGTCAGCATTTTAGGCCTGAATCCTTCATTATGGTATGAGCAAAAAAGTAGGCAGGCACCTGAATAAAAAGCAGGGAGGAGAAGGTAAAAAAGGGCAGAGGGAGGAGCACAGACCAACAGCAAAGAGGCCGTAGATGGGTATGGATATAAGGGAGGAGAGAAAAGCTGAGAATTGATCGGGGAACAGATAGCTCTGTGAATGCAGAACTGTAGGAAAGGAGACAGAGGGATAGGGAAAGAGAGAGCATGAGGAATGCAGATATGGAGATGGGGAATAGCAGAGATTGGGGATGGTGAGGGCTAACACCCACACCTCCACCCTCATCATCATTTTGAACCCAAACAGTCTATCCGAGTGAAGCAACACTGTCTGCAGAGGTCATCTATTGCATCCAGTATTCCCATTGTGGCCTCCTCTACATCAGAGAGACTGGAAGCAGACTGGGGCTTCACTTCATTGAGCACCTTTGTTCTGTCCAATAGCTGAGATCTCCCAGTAACCAACTATTTAAATTTCCCGTCTCATTCCCATGTGGACATGTCTGTCCATTATCTCATCTGAGACCTCCTACAATTTGGAGGAACAATAACTCATAATCCATCTGGGCACCCTCGAATCATTCAGTGCAAATGTTGCACTTCTTCAAGAAATCTCTGAGCAAACACTTGAATCTTTTTCTCTGTCTGCCTCATAATCTCCCATGAGTAAACTCATAATATACTGTCTGTTTTGGGAGTCTGGTGTTAGGTATGCAAACGATGGGCCAAATTATCAAAGCCAATTGAGCGTAGCTCAGACAACAATGGTCTGGGTATTGGAATTACCAATTCTGGGAAGGAATTACCTAACCTACCAGTAAATTTAGAACATTTTTGAAGACAGCATTATTTTTCCAGTCCCTCAAGTTGCTTGCCTTCAGTCGTCCAGGAGCATACATGAGGACAAAGTTCCTTGGTGAACTATGAGGTTTGAGGCTTGAACACAAAATCGTCCGACTTCCTTGAGCATTTCTGCGTTTGTATTCAGGGGTGCAGTGCTGCCGGAGCTCAGCGAAGTGCCACTCCGGCACCCAATGTGGTCTCTCCAGCACCTCCTTTGACGCTGTTTTTTGTGAGCTCTGGCACCTAAAAAATTAGCACTGCACCCCTGTTTTAATCTAATCTGCGAATACCCTTTTTCACAATCAATCAAAGGTTATGCAGTGGTGAAAATCTGCTTTTTCCAGGAAGAAGCTTTTGAGTTAGGGGAAATGGTATAAGTTTTTCAGGTCTTCTTGTGAACCTTTGTTGCTGGAAGAAAGTAGCGTGCAGTGAAGGTGGGTGGGTAGAGGACCTTTGTCTTAAGGATGTTGAGTGTAAGGGCAAACTCTTCTGCATTTCAATGAATGAGTCAATCTCTAAAGGTACTAAGTGCATATGTCATCTTCATACTGTAGATTAACTGAAGGTTTGGGTGCTCTTTGTTTCAGAAATTCTATATGAAGTTATACTCTTAAGCTTCTATGATCATACCATATAATACAATGACCACAGGTACCTTTAATATCTTTGGCTTGGCTTCGCGGACGAAGATTTATGGAGGGGTAATGTCCACGTCAGCTGCAGGCTCGTTTGTGGCTGACAAGTCCGATGCGGGACAGGCAGAAATGGTTGCAGCGGTTGCAAGGGAAAATTGGTTGGTTGGGGTTGGGTGTTGGGTTTTTCCTCTGTCTTTTGACAGTGAGGTGGGCTCTGCGGTCTTCTTCAAAGGAGGTTGCTGCCCGCCGAACAGTGAGGCGCCAAGATGCATGGTTTGAGGCGATATCAGCCCACTGGTGGTGGTCAATGTGGCAGGCACCAAGAGCTTTCTTTAGGCAGTCCTTGTACCTCTTCTTTGGTGCACCTCTGTCTCGGTGGTCAGTGGAGAGTTCGCCATATAACACGATCTTGGGAAGGCGATGGTCCTCCATTCTGGAAACGTGACCTACCCAGCGCAGTTGGATCTTCAGCAGCGTGGATTCGATGCTGTCGGCCTCCGCCATCTCGAGTACTTTGATGTTGGAGATGAAGTCGCTCCAATGAATGTTGAGGATGGAGCGGAGACAACGCTGGTGGAAGCGTTCTAGGAGCCGTAGATGATGCCAGTAAAGGACCCATGATTCGGAGCTGAACAGGAGTGTGGGTATGACAACGGCTCTGTATACGCTAATCTTTGTGAGGTTTTTCAGTTGGTTGTTTTTCCAGTCTCTTTTGTGTAGTCTTTCAAAGGCGCTATTTGCCTTGGCGATTCTGTTGTCTATCTCGTTGTCAATCCTTGCATCCGATGAAATGGCGCAGCCAAGATAGGTAAACTGGTTGACCGTTTTAAATTTTGTGTGCCCGATGGAGATGTGGGGAGGCTGGTAGTCATGGTGGGGAGCTGGCTGATGGAGGACCTCAGTTTTCTTCATGCTGACTTCCAGGCCAAACATTTTGGCAGTTTCCGCAAAACAGGACGTCAAGCGCAGAAGAGCTGGCTCTGAATGGGCAACTAAAGCGGCATCTTCTGCAAAGAGTAGTTCACGGACAAGTTTCTCTTGTGTCTTGGTGTGAGCTTGCAGGTGCCTCAGATTGAAGAGACTGCCATCTGTGTAGTACCGGATGTAAACAGCGTCTTCATTGTTGAGGTCTTTCATGGCTTGTTTCAGCATCATGCTGAAGAAGATTGAAAAGAGGGTTGGTGCGAGAACGCAGCCTTGCTTCATGCCATTGTTAATGAAGAAGGGTTCAGAGAGCTCATTGCTGTATCTGACTCGACCTTGTTGGTTTTCGTGCAGTTGGATAACCATGTTGAGGAACTTTGGGGGGCATCCGAGGCGCTCTAGTATTTGCCAAAACCCTTTCCTACTCACGGTGTTGAAGGCTTTGGTGAGGTCAACAAAGGTGATGTAGAGTCCTTTGTTTTGTTCTCTGCACTTTTCTTGGAGCTGTCTGAGGTCAAAGACCATGTCAGTAGTTCCTCTGTTTGCGCGAAAGCCGCACTGTGATTCTGGGATAACAATTTCGGTGACACTAGGTATTATTCTATTTAGGAGAATCCTAGCGAAGATTTTGCTTGCGTGATTCCCCTGTAGTTTGAGCAGTCTGATTTCTCGCCTTTGTTTTTGTACAGGGTGGTGATGATGGCATCACGAAGGTCCTGAGGCAGCTTTCCTTGGTCCCAGCAGAGCTTGAAAAACTCATGCAGTTTGGCATGCAGAGTTTTGCTGCCAGCCTTCCAGACCTCTGGGGGGATTCCATCCATATCTGCTGCTTTGCCACTTTTCAGTTGTTCAATTACCTTATATGTCTCTTCCCGGGTGAGGACCTCATCCAAATCTAGCCTTAAGGGCTGTTGAGGGAGCTGGAGCAGGGCAGATTCTTGGACTGACCGGTTGGCACAGAAAAGAGATTGGAAGTGTTCTGACCATTGGTTGAGGATGGAGATCTTGTCGCTGAGGAGGACTTTGCCGTCTGAGCTGCACAGCGGGCTTTGGACTTGGGGTGAGGGGCCGTACACAGCCTTTAGAGCCTTTAGAGCCTCGTAAAAGGCATCAAATGATGTTTCAGAGAAGTTGGTGAAATTAAAAAAAATGGTACTGAGACAAATGCTACTCCAAAGTAATATGTTTTAAAGAGAATCCTAAAGGAGTGAAGAGAATTTCAAAGGAGTAGAGCTTTTGGGTACAATTGCCAATTTTGTGTCTTTGGCCGGAAATATCACACTGCCAGTGGTCTAAATTTAAGTCAGTGCAAAAGACAGTGTGGATAACTCATACAGATATTGGGCTGGAAAAGGTTACAGGGAAAGGAGGGTTTGAGATCATGGAGGATCTTGGAGACGTGGGTGAAAATTGAAAATGTAGGCATTACTTAATGGGGAGTCAGTGTGAGTCAACAAACACTTCAGTGATGGGTGAATCAGAAAGCTATATGAGGGTTAGCAGCAGGTGAACTGAGGTGGGACAGATACAGGCAATGGAATGGCTATGGGAAACTAATGGTCCATGAATACATGGACAAAATCTCACAGTGTCATTGAGAACACATCTAATGAACGTCTTCAGTCAAAAATGTTAATGCTGTTTCTCTTTCCACAGATGCTGCCTGATCTGTTGAGTGTTTCTCGTTTTAATTTGTATTTCAGCATCTGCAATTTTTTACATTTTTATCTGGGATGATTATGGTTCAGTTTGAGACAGCTGCTTGGTTCAGCAACATAATTTATAATGGAGATTGATGTTCAAGTTTTTTTATTATTTTTTAAAAATTTTAAATTAAAAAAAACATTTCACACCATATCAATCAAAATACATGCAAACATTTCCCTCTTAAATATACACAGTGGCATTTTCTCCCCTTTTTCCCCCTACCTTCCCTCCCCCCCTTCCCATCCTCCTCCAAACCCATTAAACATTCAATATATACAATACAATAAAACCATTAAACAATGTCATCACACAATGAAAATAAACAAGAAAAATGTGTCATCTACTTTTACACATTGCATCAAGTCATTTTGTCTTAACATCATTGTAGGGGGTGGAGATCCGAGGCAAGCCCTCTCTGTTATGTTCCATGTTCGGTTCCCAAATTTGTTCAAATAATGTGACTTTATTTTTTAAATCATATGTTATTTTTTCCAATGGAATACATTTATTCATTTCTATGTACCATTGCTGTATTCCCAGGCTCTCTTCTGATTTTCAAGTTGACATTATATATTTTTTTGCTACAGCTAAGGCTAGCATAATATATCTTTTTTGTGCTTCATCCAATTTGAGGCCTAATTCCTTACTTCTTATATTACTTAGAAGAAAGATCTCTGGATTTTTTGGTATGTTGCTTTTTGTGATTTTATTTAATACCTGATTTAGATCTTCCCAAAACTTTCTACCTTTCTCACATGTCCAAATTGCATTTACTGTTGTTCCCATTTCCTTCTTACAGCGAAAACTTCTATCTGTTAATGTTGGATCCATTTTTTTTAAACTTTTTGGGCGTGATATATAACCTGTGGAACCAATTATACTGTATCATGCGTAACTTTGTGTTTATTATATTCTTCATAGTTCCAGAGCATAACTTTTCCCATGTTTCATTTTTTATCTTTATGTTTAAATCTTTTCCCCACTTTTGTTTGAGTTTATAACTTATTTCATAATTTTCCTTCTCTTGCAGCTTGATGTACATTTTCATTATAAATCTTTTAATTATCATTGTGTCTGTAATCACATATTCAAAGCTGCTTCCTTCTGATAATCTCAGTCTGCTTCCCAATTTATCCTTTAAGTAGGTTTCAGTTGATGGTATGCAAACATTGTTCCATGGGTTATTCCATATTTGTACTTCATTTGTTCAAATGTTAATAAATTATTTCCCAAAAAACAATTTTCTATTCTTTTAATTGCTTTTCTCTCCCATTCTCTAAAGCAAAGGTTATCTATTGTAAAAGGGATTAGCTGATTTTGCGTCAATAATAATTTTGGTATTTGGTAATTTGTTTTTTTCCTTTCTAAGTGAATCTTCTTCCATATATTGAATAAATGATGCAATACTGGTGAACTTTCATATTGCACCAGTTTTTCATCACACTTATAAAGTATATGTTCTGGTATCTTCTTCCCTATTTTATCTAGCTCTATCTTAGTCCAATCTGGTTTTCCCCTTGTCTGATAAAAATCTGATAAATAACTTATTTGTGCTGCTCTATAATGATTTTTAAAGTTTGGTAACTGCAAACCACCTTTGTTGTATCTCTCTATTAATTTATCTAACGCTATCCTTGATTTCCCCCCTTTCAATAAAAATTTCCTTATTATTCTCTTTAGTTCATTAAAGAATTTCTCTGTTAAGGGAATTGGTAACGATTGAAATAACTATTGTATCCTTGGGAAGACATTCATTTTAATGCAATTTACCCACCCTATCAATGTTAGTAGTAATTCTTTCCAATGTTCTAAGTCTTCCTGCAATTTCTTTATTAATGGCTGATAATTTAATTTGTACAGGTGGTTTAAATTATTAGCTAATCTAATACCTAGGTATCGGATTGCTTGTGTTTGCCATTTAAATGGTGATTCTTTTTTAAATTCTGTACAATCTGCATTAATCATTGGCATCACTTCACTTTTATTTGCGTTGATTTTGTACCCCGATATTTCTCCATATTCCTTCAATTTTTAATGTAGTTCCTTTATTGATATTTCTGGTCCTTTTAAGCATACTATGATGTCATCTGTAAATAAACTGATTTTATACTCCTTCTCCTTTATTTTTATTTCTTTTATTTTCTGTTCTTATCAGCCAATGGTTCTATTGCTGAAGTGAACAGTAAGGGAGATAATGGACATCCCTGTCTAGCTGACCTACTTAATTTAAATTGGTTTGATACATATTCATTTACTGTTACCTTCGCCAATGGTCCATTATATAATGCTTTAATCCAATTAATATATTTTTCTGGTAGGTTGAACCTCTGTAATACTTTGAATAAATAATTCCATTCTACCCTGTCAAAGGCTTTTTCTGCGTCTACAGCTACAGCCACTGTTGGCTTCTTATTTCCTTGAACTGCACGAATTAGATTAATAAATTTACAGACATTATCTGCTGCTCGTCTTTTCTTAATAAATCCAGTTGGATCCTGTTTTACTATTTTTGGTACATAGTCGGACAATCTGTTTGCTAATAATTTTTCTATTATCTTATAATCTGAATTAAGTAGAGATATTGGTCTATATGATGCTGGTGTTAGTGGATCCTTCCACGTCTTTGGTATTACTGTAATCATTGCTGTCTTACATGAATCCGGGAAGTTTTGTGTTTCTTCTATCTGGTTCATTACTTCCAGGAGAGGAGGAATTAATAACTCTTTAAATGTTTTATAGAATTCTATTGGGAATCCATCCTCTCCATGCATTTTATTGTTCGGCAGCTTTTTTAATATATCCTGTACTTCCTCTATTTCAAATGGTTTTATCAATTTGTTTTGCTCCTCTTCTTGCAATTTCGGCAGTTCAATTTTAGCTAAAATCTCTTATATTTTATCATCTTTCCCCTCATTCTCAGTTTGGTATAATTGTTCATAAAACTCCTTAAAGTTCTTATTAATCTCCATTGGATTATTTGTAATTTGTTTGTCCTTTTTCCTTGATGCCAATACAGTTCTTTTAGCTTGTTCTGTTTTAAGTTACCAGGCCAATATTTTGTGTGTTTTTCTCCTAGCTCATAATATTTTTGCATTATTTTCATTATGTTCTTCTCCACCTTATACATTTGTAATGTTACGTATTTTTTTTGTTCACCAATTCTCTTCTTTTTGTTATATCGTCCCTTGTTGCTAGTTCTTTTTCTGTACTTACTATCTCCCTTTCCAACTGGTCTATTTACTGATTGTAGTCCTTTTTCATCTTAGTTACATAACTTATTATCTGCCCTCTGATGAAGGCTTTCATTGCATCCCATAATATAAATTTGTCTTTCACTGATTCTGTATTTATTTCAAAGTACATTTTAATTTGGCATTCAATCAATTCTCTAAATTCCTGCATGGTGTTTAACCTCCATCTATATGTTCTTGGTGGGATGTCCTCCAGTTCTATTGCTAATTACAGGGGTGAATGATCAGATAACAATCTAGTTTTATATTCAGTTTTCCTAACTCTCCCTTGAATATGGGACGACAACAAAAACATATCAATCCTTGAGTATGTTTTATGTCTACTCAAATAATATGAGTATTCCTTCTCTCTTGGGTGCTGCCTCCTCCGTATATCCATAAGTTTCATTTCCTGCATTGATTTAACCATAAATTTGGCCACTTTATTCTTTTTGCTTGTCTTTTGTCCAGTTTTATCCAACAATGGATCCAAATTAAGATTAAAATCCCCTCCTATCAATATATTCCCCAGCGTATCTACAATCTTCAAAAAAATCTTGCATAAATTTTAGATCCTCTTCATTAGGTGCATATATATTGAGCAAATTCCAAAATTCTGAATATATTTGACACTTTATCATTACATACCTTCCCTGCTGGGTCTATTATTTCCTCCTCTATTTTGATTGGTACATTTTTATTAATTAATATAGCCAGACCTCTAGCTTTTGAATTATATGATGCTGCTGCTATGTGCCCTACCCAGTCTCTCTTTAATTTATTATGTTCCACTTAAGTTAGATGCACTTCCTGCACAAATGCTACATCTTTTTTTTTCTGGAAATTTAATAGCCTCTTTTGTTTAATTTGGTTATTTATTCCATTAATATTTATAGTCACATAGTTCAACATGGGCATCTCATATCCTGTTTTCACCTCATTTCTGCTTCCTCACCACCACCATCCCCTTTTTCCCCATTTTCATCTCTCAGTTTTCCCTTCTTGAACTCAACGTATGACAACACATTTAAAACATAAAATACTTCAACAACTCCCACATCTAATATTCCCTTATCCCCAAATATACCCCCTCTCTGAGTTGCCCCTTATCCCTTGCTGGGCAACCACAACTCCCCTTTCCATTTGGATTGTGAACCCGCTCGCAAGCGCCAACTGATTTCGCAGTGATGGTTATTCTCTCCCACCTAACCACCTCCAGAAAAAGACTTTTATCTTCACATATAATAAAGCTCTCCCTCTTTTCCCCCTCACTTCTTTTCTTTCCCTTCTTTAGTTCTTACATTTACATTATTTTTACATATTTATATGTATTTTATAGCCGTTCTTTATTCTTGTTACATCTCTTCATCTCTCCTTCTGTCCTGCAGGCATTCTGCAAATTCTCGTGCTTCCTCCAGATCCGAGAACAGTCTGTTTTGTTCCCCAGGGATAAATATTTTAAGCACAGCTGGATATCTTAACATAAATTTATAACCTTTTTTTCCATAAGATCGATTTTGCTGTATTAAACTCCTTCCTCTTGTTAAGAGTTCAAAACTTATGTCTAGGTAAAAAAATATTTTTTGACCCTTGTATTCCAATGGTTTTTTTCTCTTCTCTAATTTTATTCCTTGCCCATTCCAGTATATTTTCTCTTGTCATGTATCTCAAAAATTTTACTAAAATGGATATTGGTTTTTGATGTGTCTGTGGTTTCGGGGTTAGTGTTCTGTGTCCTCTTTCTATTTCCATTCCTTCCTGTATTTATATCATTCCCAGGACCTTTGCGATCCATTCTTTTATAAATTTTTTCATATCTGTGCCTTCTTCATCTTCCTTTAGGCCCACTATCTTTATGTTGTTTTGCCTACTATAATTTTCCATTATATCAGTTTTCTGAGTTAACAACTCTTGTGACACTTTAACTTTTTTGTCACTTTCTTCCAATTTTCTCTTGTCATTTACTTCCATTTCTACAGCCATTTCTCGTTCTTCCACATTGTTTAATCTTTTCCCTATTTCTGTCATGTCCACTTCTATTCTACTCACTTTTTCTTTTGTACTTTTCTTTTTTTTTCATTTCACTAAATTCTAATGTCAACCATTCTTTTAATGCTCTAATTTTTTTCTTGAAATTTTTAAAAATCTATATTTTGTCCATCTATTTTACCTTCTATTTCTCTGTGCCGATTTTGGTCTTCTTCTTCTTCTTCTTTTGTGTCTGCACCTGTGTTTGTGTCTTCTTCTTCGCTTCCTTGTATCTGTGTCTCTTTTGACTTTCCTGATGAGTTGCTTGCCTCACTTTGCTGGGCTTCTTCTTGCTTGGCTTCTTGCTGTTGGTACTCTTCTTCTGGGCTACTCATCTGTTGGGCCTCCTGCTGCTGCTCTTCTTTCCTTTCACTTCCTTTCCTGTCGCTTTCCTCTTCTTCCAGCTGAGAGCCCTGGAGTCGGGCATTCCTCAGCTGGTCACGTTGTGTTTGACCGCTCCTCAGCTGGGCCCCCTTCCTGTCAGTGTTTTCCTTTTCCTTAGTAAATGCACTGCACACTTTTGTTTGGCTCAAAGAGCCATTTTTGCAGTCCAGCAGTCAGGGGGTCGCGACTCTGTGGGGTCGTCACCAACCTTAGAGAATGGGCTCTCTTCTCCATGACAGCTCCCTGTTTCTTCATGCAGGTAAGGCCTTCTCCTTTCTCTTCTGGCGTCTTATCTTCTTCATTTTTCCCCATCGTTTTTGCTTTTTCCTTCTTGGGTGCCATATTCTTTACTTTCTCTACAACTTTATCTTTTATTTGTTATGTTTTGTATTTCTTGAACTTTTTGTATTTTCTTCACTTTATTTCTTCTTTTCTGGAGAGGGCTGGCCACTACTCCATCATGTGACTCCTTGATGCTCATGTTTTCTGACACCCTAATATTTAGCCAGAGTAAATTTTTGCTCAGCCAGTACGAAAATAATCAGAGCACAAAGGAAATAATCCTAAATTAAAGATTTTCCACATTGCTTTTATTTTGCTGTTGTCATAATGACTTTGGCTCATAATACTATTTTAATTCTACTTTGATTGGCAGTAATGAATCTCAATCAAAAAACTGCAGACCATGGGGACAATATCATTTCACACATGTTTAGGTGAACGTTCCCATAACACACTTCTCATATTTTCTTACAACTCTGAAGATCGTTTAGTCCACTGAACCGATGTTGACTCTCAGAGGATTCATAATTCCATATTTACTTATGACATGGAAGGAACCATTTTGGTACATCAAGGCAAGAATCCTGTTTTCCACTAATTTTTCCTGCAATTACTCAGATTATTAAACTACTCAGATTCAACTGCTCACCTACACATTTGGAGCAATTTGAAGCCAACAATTTGCACACCTTTGGGATGTGGATTGAAACCAGCCATTCAGAGTCAAAAAGAAGATGCAAATTACACTTGTTTGATAGAATTTAGAATTAGACCTAGGTGTCTGGAGTTGTGAAGCAGCAACCCTACAAGCTGAATCCTGCACTGACCTTAAGCCCCATTTCCCCACTTATTCTCTATGTAATTTATTCTCTCTCACATCAACTCCCTCTGATTCTCCGGTCACTTACTTAGACCAAGCAGTAATTACCTCTCTCCAATTAAATACAATCTAGATGGGAGATGAAAATGTACAAACCCCACAAAAATTACAATCAAGATCAGAATTGTAACTGGGGTCACTCACTGGTGTTAATGTGACAATAGAAATAAAGTATTTCATTTTTTAGGCACAGACATCTGTGTCCAATCCTGACAAAGAGCTCAGGCCCAAAACGTTGATTGTCTTTTACTTTCTATGGAAGCTGTGTGACTTGATGAGTTACTCCAACACCTTCTTGTATTGCATCTATATCAATTGTGGTTAAATTTTCTCTCTGTGCAGTGCATTGAAATATTTTACCACTTTATCCATGCTGTGTAAAAAGTTATTCTTCTTTACTTGATCTCATTTTGTCCTAAGTAGTACTATATAGTTATTCAAGTACACCACAGCAAAGAAGGAAAACACAATTTGCATTTATATAACCACTTTCACAAGGTGAAGTATCCCAAGGTGCTTTTTAGAAAAATGTTAGAGAATAATTGGTGTCAATCAGTGGACTGATCTATTGGGATGTGACCAAATACTAAGTGAAAGATATAGTTTTCAAGGAGAATATTAAGGACTGGGAAGGAGATGGAGGCTTGGAGAGTATATCTTAGACAGATGCTTACACAGTTGAAGGCATGAGTATCAATATTGAGGAGTGAAACATGGAAGTTTGCAGATGCTGTGATTGTCATAAAAATACAAAAATGTAGGAACTCAGCAGGTCTCACAGTGCCCACAGGAGGTAACAATATAAAACCAATGTTTCAGGCCTGAGCTCTTCTTCAATGTATATTCAAGTTCAACCCACTTAAGATAAAGAAAACAATTAAACTATATGTTATGCTTCTTACTTTTTCACATAACAGCAACACAACATACTTTTGATTTGATGAAATGCAGGAAAACCATCTGCAAGCTGGAACAAGTTAAATTTTTATTACAACCTGACAGAGATTTCCACTTAAATGAAACTATCAGAATTCAGATCATTAGATTCTTCCAGCAGAGAAGATTTTGTAATTTCATCCTGCTGCTTGATATGATTGATTCTAATGGATGGTTGCTAGGTAGCAAAATGAAAACATAGCCATCGCCACAAATGTTGGCTCATTACTTTGTTAATCTGATAGAGTTGCTATTATTTTATTTCCATTTATGATGTCAGCTATCAAAATGTCTTCAATGAAAACTGATGTTTAAGATTGATATTGTGGGGTAGGAAATAATAACAAAGCTGACATGTTATTGTTCTATGACTGTAAGGATTTATACATGCAATGAGTGACTACTCATCAACCCTTTTTGAATGTTTAACTTTTAATTAGAGCTCACAACAAAAACAGGCAACCTATATAGTTATTACAATTGAGAAAACATTTGAGGCCCTTCTCAGAGGTGAAGCCAGACAAAATAAATTGTGTGCTAAGATAAAAAGCAGAAGGCTGTTGCGGGGAGAAATAGATGGTTATGTGGAGGTGTTTAGGGAAGATAACAGAGTGAATTGGTATATGACCCTATTGAAAACAAATGGGAAAATAAATGTGGCAGATATCAGAGTTCGAGCATTGGAAAACTCACTATGGAAGAAGATTGCAGAAGAAGTTTGGAATGGAGGGCAAAGATAATATGAATGCTGAAGGTAAACATTTTATACTGGAATATTTAGAGAACTGGGAACAAAGTAGGACAAAGTGAGGAATTGGATACAGGTGACATTTTATGATGAATTGATGGATGACGTGTGGCTAGAGATTTATGTAGCAATGTAATGTCATAGAAGAGCAGATGGATGATTTTACTGAGGTGTAAGTGGAGAAGCTTGTATTGGATTCCTTTGGTGGTCAGAAGGTTTGCTCAGTATTGAAGAGGTCCTTGAGACCAAAAATAATCAATGCAAAGGAATATAGTGAAATGATGGTGCTAATGACATGGTCTGAAGATGTTAATTTAAATCTTTCAGATAAGGGGAAAAAACAGCTCAGCAGGAACTGAATACAGTTGGAAAACAGTGCTTATCAAGATACGTTAAATTTTTCTAATTTTTCACACTATGAACTATTTATCAAAATACACACAAACATTTTCATCTTGAATGTACACAGTGTCATTTTCTCCCCTTTTTCCCCCTCCCTTCCCTCCCTCCTTCCCACCCCCCTCCCTACCCACTAAACGTTCAACATATACAATACAATAAACCCATTAAACAATGTCATCCACACAATGAAAATAAACAAGAAAATTGTATCATCTACTTTTACACACTGGGTCAGTTCATTTAGTCTTTTTCTCATTCTATCATTTTAGGGGGTGGAGGTCTGCGGTAGGCCCTCTCTGTTGTGTTCCATGTACGGTTCCCAAATTTGTTCGAATACTGTGACGTTATTTTTTAAATTATATTGGCGACATAATAAATTGAAGGAATATGGAGAAGTATCGGGGTACAAGATCAACGCAAATAAAAGTGAAGCAATGAAAAATGAATAATGTGGATTTCACAAAGTTTAAGAAAGAATCACCATTTAAATGGCAGACACAAGCAATCCGATACCTAGGTATTAGACTAGATAATAATCTAGACCATCTATACAAATTAAATTATCAACCATTAATGAAGAAATTACAAGATGACTTAGAACATTGGAAAGATTTACCACTAACACTGATAGGAAGGGTAAATTGCATTAAAATGAATATCTTCCTAAGGATACAATACCTATTTCAATCGTTAGCAATTTCTTTAACAGAGAAATTCCTCAATGAGCTAAAGAAAATAATAAGGAAATTCTTATGGAAAGGGGAGAAACTGAGGATAACGTTAACAGAATGTTAACAGATAAATTAACAAAATGGTACAAACAAGGGGGCTTACAGCTACCAAACTTTAATAATTATTATAGAGCAGCACAATTAATATATCTATCAGATTTTTATCAAACAAGGGAAAAACCAGATTGGACCAGGTTAGAGCTGGATAAAATAAGGGAGAAGGTACCAGAACATATCAAGGTACTTGTTGATGCAGATAATTACTCATTAAGGAAGGTGAGAAAATCAATGATAAATCCTTAAGGGACCTCAGACACAACAATGAGAAGCAAAGGAAAACCATTGGGGACTACAATTAGATTGGCAGAATGCAAAGACCATGCCATTGACTATGTGCTAGAAAAGAGGCTCAATGTAGCACATACTCTCTTTAATGTAATTAATAGAAGGTAAAATACCAAAATGATAGTGTTTTGTGAAACCTTTATAAAATAAAGTAGGTGCACTATTCATATTATGAAGGATATCAAGCATGTGAATAAATTTACTTATCTAAACTTTTATAAGGGTCCATGGAAAAGTGTGAACAATAATTAGCAATTGCAGACAATTTTTAAACAGGGTAGGAAAATTGGTAGCGCTATAGCGCTCAATTTATACAGTGTGGGAAAGTTGGTAGCACTATCACGTACAATTTATAAAATACTGTGGTAAAAAATGATGGGCGACCTGCCCTCCCAGAATTCCATGTGGTAGAGAAAGGGCTGTATGATCGGCTGCATACATGGAGCATTCATAGAGAGGTTTCTCTGTCGCATGACATTCTGGGAAGTCAGGTCCGCTATTGCTTTTTTCCCCATGGTCTTTATAAATTGTGTTCTATAGCGCTACCAATTTTCCCTCGCTGTTTAAAAATTGTCCGCTATTGCTATTTATTTCCTCTCTCTCTCTCTCTCTCTCTCTCTCTCTCCCCCGCTCCAACTTTCCCACAGCAAACTTTACACCTTCATTTTAATCTTTTCTTCCTGCACTCTCACAAAAACTTGGGTCATTTCAAACGCCGGTGTCTGTAGACACTGGGATTGTACTAAGGGTCGAGAGCATCAATCCCTGGTGTGAGATGACATAATCTAATGCCGGCATTGAGCTGATTTGCTTTCATACTTGCCACTTTAAAGACCGATTGGCAGTTAATTCCTGGGATCACTTGCAAATGTGAAAAGGGCTATAGATAATGGCATATCTTTTTTTAAATTATTTTTCCCCTTTTCTTTTCTAGGCATGTTTTCCTGCTTTGCATTTTGCAACTCTTACATTATTTTGTTTATATTCTCATCCTCTAACTGCTCCCTTCACTCATTAGTCAGATATCCTTGTTTACAGATACATAATAGTCACTCTGCTTTAATCCAATTGGATACATTCTCCCATTCCACCTTTCCTGAAGCTTTTGTCTCCTCATCAAGTCCAGCAAAGGGTCTTTGTCCTGAAATTTTAATTCTGTTTCTCTTCCCATAGTTCTCACCTGGCCTTCTGAATATTTCCAGCATTTTCTAATTTTATTTCAGATCTGGAGTATAATGTGGGGAAATGCAAAATTAGCAATTTTTGCAGGAAAATAAAATAAATATTTAAATAGTGAGAGATTGCAGATTTCTGAGATGCAGAGAGATATGGATGTTCTAGTCCATAATTCACAAAAGGTTAGTTTGCTTGTGTGGTTAGTAATTGGGCAAGTAAATAGAATTTATCATTTAGTGCAAGGAAAATTCTTTATAAGGAAAATTCTTTATAAGGCATATAGGTATCATTTATAGTGTTTGCCTCCAAATGTAAGGAGGGTGTTAAGGTGTTGAAAGCAGTGCAGAAATTGTATTCTTGGGTGGATGAGTATGTATTATGTGGTTGGCTTGGACCTGGTGGAATTTGGAGGAGTGTGTGGATAGTAAAAACAAATAATATCTTGAAGTGTCTTGATGGGGGGTGGGGGAGGTGGGGGGGAGAAAATGCTTCCATATGTGGGAGAAGTAATGGTTTTCAACCTGCTGCCTAAACTCTTAAGCAATCTCTATGCCATAAGTGCTCTGTGATTAGTAAGGGATTGCTTAAGGTGTTATGTGAGTGGGAAGGGAAGATTGAGAATCACTGCTCTAGACCCAATTGTTACTGAAATATTTTGCCTGAGAAAAATTGTCATTGGGCCATTTCCTTTGGAGTTATGAAACTGTGAACATAGCATAAGTACATAAGAAATAGGAGCAGGAGTAGGAGATCTGGCCCATTGAGGCTGCTCTGCCATTCAATAAGATCATGACCGATCTGATCATCGACTCAACTCCACCTACCTGCCTTTTCCCCATAACAAGTCAATTAGGTATGATTAAAACTTTTTTTCCTTTCCACTCACATACCCATCTTAAGCAATCCCTTACAAATTTTAGAGTGGCAGTTATAAAACCGCTGATTTTCTAGAACTAGGGACCACTCTTTTAAGGGATTCTTCATTTATTACAACATGAGGCAAAATTATTTCTCTCAGAGGAACATGAATCTTTGGAAGTCTCTTCCTCAGTGGAACCAATTTCTTTGAATATTTCTAAGGCAAAAGGGGATCGATAATTGATTAGCAAATGGTTACTGCAAATGGGCAGGAATGTAACACTGAAGTTACAATCAGATCAGATATGATCTCATTGAAAAGGAGTGCAGCCTTTAGAGGCTGAATGGTGCTTTTCCTAATTTGTATGCATGTAGGTAACATTTTTCAGTGGATGAAGATTTGGTAATAAATTTCCAAACTAACAAAAGAACCTGAGGTGACAACAAAAATATTTTAAAATACATCATGCTGTCTCTGTACATAGCGAAACCCAACAGCAGCATCCATTTGACACCTGGAAGTCAAGTGCAGAAAGCCCCACCCTCGGTTCATTCCTGACAGGTCTTGTTAGCTGGCAAAGCTGAGGACAGAGTGGAAAACTGAGGCCACTTTGACAGTTTTTAGATGCCTCCATCAATAATTAAAAACAGAAAAGCTGATAAATTATTAAAAATATTAAACTAAAGCAAATAATTAATTTAGAAATGTTCTTGCCACTTCCTTAGCCAACCAATACTGCAAGCTTCTAATCTCCACTGAAATTTATTGGATTTCAATTCATGCCACAGATCTAAGAATTCAGATGAGCTTTGTGCTGGGGAAGCACAGCATGAAGCAAACAGATGCAGTTTTTGAAATCTGTCATGATGTTCCAGACTTTCATTTTTCACAGGGCATCCTTGGAAATCAGAGATATGACTACTTAACTGACTGACTGCCAGGAATTAAAATCAGAATCAGTGTCAAAACCCATCATGAGTAACTATGGACTTGAATCGTTTGCCCATCATCGTGAATGAAGACCTCGACACTGTGATGGAGTTGCTATTATTAATCTTTAGTTATAAATATATGTATTTTTAGTTATTTTTGTGGGTTTGGACACAGGAACTCACAGTCACACACAATGAAACTCAGCGTGTGAAGCCATTTTCAAAGTCACAAAGTCTGATAAGCAACCCCAATAAAACTAAAAGTCTTTGTTCATTGGAATATCTAGGACAATGGGATTCCTCAAGGAGGACATCTAATTAAACAAAAGGCTCTTTGCTTATTTACCCATGTTGTTAGAATGGAAACTCAAATGGCAGCTGTGTATACAAAGAAGCCATCTGCTGGTTGGTCAGCAGACAGCTTGGAGGCATTGGCTAGTGAAACATGGAAAGGACATAGTCATATGCTTTTACCATATAGATGTGAAATAACTTTGAAATAAACTTCAAAAAGATAGCAATGTTGTTATGTCACATGATTAAAGACATTTTGAGAGAACATATTATTGAAAACAGAGAGACATATTGAGATCAGAAGAAATTGCTTGGACAACATGTAAGCCACACAGATTTGAAGATACAGTAACCAGAAAGGGAATGTTTTGTTGCTTCTGATCAAGGAGACACAGAATAAGTGGCTTTCAAAAGAGAATGATAAATTCTGACTGTCTCTTTATGGGAGAGAGGGCAGTCTTGCTGTGTCCATTTCTACATGTGCACTTCATGTAACCCTTGCCTGGGTTTGTGAAATCATCTTGTAGAGATCACAAGTACTGAAACCTCCATGCAAAAGTAGGAAATCATTCATATGAAGAAATAATTCTCTGTAAACAACTCTACCAGAAATTAGTGAATTTTGAGAAGTCTGATTCCTCATGCCTACTCCATAATTGTTTTTGAGGAACAATTTAGTTTCAAAACAGAACTGACTGAACTTTACAATCATTTCTTCAGAATTATGCCTGAACTGTAATGATTTTGGTTTAGTCACTCGCTCTCTCTTTCTCTCTCTCACACTCACACACACACTTGTGCATAGGGGGATCAAGTTCTAGTAATGTTTAGAGTTAAGTGAGAAGTGTTATGTTGTTAATAATTAATAATAAAAATTGTTTTGAAGACACCATTGTCTTAGTGAATTTTCATTGTTGCTGATCTGGCACCATTAGTCAATGCAGTGTGTCCGAAGATGACTGGTCAAGCCAATTCAGGCACGGAATCTTCTGGCACATGTGTGTGTAGGCACTGCAGTTGTGCTGATATCTCTGGACTAACACAGCTCGCACTTATTTTGTGCTTCGGCAGTGTGCCTTGCTTTGTAAGCTTGACAGCCTGTATGGATAAGGTTCTGTGCCAATGCGGTTTTGTGCCAATGTTTCTTGACTATGTCAAGCCACTCCCAATTAGGATGAGTGCACAACTGCGACAAAGAACCTGAACTTGAATACTCTCTCTGGAATAGTGGTAGAAGCAGGTCCCACAGTAACATGGAAAAAGCACCTTGAGGAAATATTATATAATGCTACAGGGAATGAGAAGGGGAGTGGATTTAATTAGATGAATGTACAAAAGAACAAGCACAGGCTCAGAGACAAAAAAAAATTGAATAACCAATGTTTGAGACCTGAGACTTCCTTGAAATGTTGATTATATATCTTTATCTCCTATGCACACTACATGATCTGCTGAGTTCATCCAGCATTTTTGTGTTTTTACAATATCACAGTATCTGCAGACTTTCATGTTTCATACAAGAGTGCTTGCATTTTGCTCATACCTTGAAGATGGGCTCAGGTTGTAAAACGTTGGTTATACAATACATCTTTACCTCTTATGGATGGTCCATGACTTGCTGAATTTAAGCATTTTTGTGTTTTTACTGCAATCACAGGGTTACATGTATTACATGTAATAAATTGTTATAAATTGACTTCATATTAGTTACATAACTTATATAATGCAATAATGTTTGATTCTCAAAGTGAATGGCTGCCTTTCTTTGAAGAATTAATGTGTTGCAGTAGGAGAATCGTGAGAGAGAGAGAGAGAGAGAGAGAGAGAGAGCGAGAGAGAGAGAGAGAGAGAGAGTGTTCAGCAGGGGATATATAGTTAAACCCATTCTCCAGCAAACTCTTCATGAAATGAAAGGAGTGATGACAGATACTGAACCTGGAGGAATGACTAGAATGGAAGTACACAGCATAGAGGCAATGATGATTTAATTGGAGGAGACAAGAGCCTGTTGAATAGGTCAATGGTTGCAGAGCTATTGTGGTAAAATGTTTCAGCGAAAACAAGGCCAGCCTATGTCATCTCTCTCCAGTCTAAAAATCTTACAATCCAGGCAACTTCTTGAGGGATGTTGCCTGTACTGTCTCCAGCACTATTTTATCCTTCTTGTAGTGTGGTGACTGGAATACTCCAAGTGAAGTCTGATCAGTGTTTTGTGAGTTTACAACATAATATTTTAACTTTTAAATTCTCTGCTCTGATCTATGAATCAAGCAAGCCATATGCCTACTTTACCACCCTTTCTACTTGTTTTGTCACTTTCAGTGAATTCTGTACTTGAACCCTAAGTACCCTTGGTTAGGAAAATAGACAGGAAATTCCGTGGAAAGGATCAAGATAATCAGATGGTATGTTGCCTCCCAGGATTAAGGGTCAGAGATATCTCTGATTGAATACATAGAATTCTTGGGAGGGAGGGTGAGCAGTCAGATGCCACAGTATTCATCAGCACCAATGATGTAGATGGGAAAAGTGATGAGGTTCTGAAGGGGGAGTATGTGAGTTAGGAAGGACACTAAAGAGCAGGACCTCAAGGATTGTAATCTCTGATTTGTTGCCTGTGCCACACGCAACTGAGGGCAAAAATAGGAAGTTATAGCAGATGAATGAACAACTAAGGAGTTGGTGCAGGAGGCAGGGATTCAAGTTTATGGATCATTGGGATTTGCTCAGGGGAAGGTGTGACCTGTACAAAAAGGGTGAGTTGCACCTGAACTGGAGAGAGACCAATATTCTTGCAGGCAGGTTTGCTAGAGCTTTTTGGGAGGGTTTAAACATGTCAGGGGGATGTGAACCAGAGTGTTAGATTGGATGATGGAGAAATGGCAAATGCTATGAGTAGTGATTCTGTAAGAAAGGACAGACAGTAGACGAGCATAAATGCAATAAGTTAAATGAGTTGAAATGTGTGTACTTTAATGCAAGGGGTATTAGGAATAGAGCACATGAACTGAGGATGTGTGTCAATACATGGGACAATGAATTTGTGGCCACTGCAGAGACTTGGCTATCTTTGGGGCTGGATTGGCTGATGAAATTGCTAGGCTTTAGATAAGCACAGAGAGGGAGATAAAAGACGTGGGTGCATGTCATTGTTGATCAGAGATGCAGAAAAGGGGGAAGTAGTTGAAGAATTGTCAACTGAGTCAGTGTAGTTGGAAGTCAGGTATAGGAAGGGGCAGGGCGAACTAGGCAGCCACCTAGAGAGCAGACCTCAGAGGGCCACAACCAGGTCGGACAGTCTGGCTTTAGTCTTTGAGGCATCCTGGGGTCCATATGTTTCCGCATCAGGTGCAAGTGTAGTGGTTCAATGTTGTTGGGGCCAGGCGACTCCCTCCCTCTCCGTGCCCAATACCCTCACTACAGTTTCACTGCTGGAGACTGGCTATGGTTTGAAATTGCCTCTCAGACTGGGATGCATGCATGCTCTGCTCCTCAGCCCAGGCAGCTGATTTGGGCCCAACAATGCGGGCTTTCGAACGCACAGGTTTGAAAACTTGGAATGTTTTCAAAACCTTGGCACTCTTTACTAATGCTGAGCTGTCAGACAAGTTCAACTCAAGTGTGGCTATGTGTTTGCAGAGTGCCCCAACCAACACTAGGTGATCAGGTAAGACTTTAATTTTTTTGGGGGGAGGCACTGTCCAATGAGTGAGGGGGTGGGGGATTCAAATGCCCTTGCTCATTTTGGCTATATTGGCTCAGTGCTGGGTCGCTGGTGCCCAGCACATCCTTCCCTCTCTCCCCCCTCCCCGGTCTCTGCTCCCACCCCCTCCCCGATCTCTGCTCCCACCCCCTCCCCAGTCTCTGCTTCTCCCCCCCTGCTCCCCAGTCTTCTCTAGTCCACAATTTCTTCCTGCCCCAATTTCTACTCCTCCTTCCCTGGTCTCCGTTTTCCCCCTCCCCACTTCACTTCCCCTCTGGAGTTCCAGTTCAATGCTAAACCCTGGGTAAATGGTTTCGATTCCTACAGTGACCAACTGAACATTCGCAGGTAAGACTCTAATTTTTTTTTGAGAGCAAATAGTTGGCCTTGCCTAGCCCACAAAATAGTCTGGCACTGGCCCAGGGAAGGGGGAAATGGGTCCATTTTATACTATAGATGTCCAAATAGTAAGAGATATCAAGGAGCAGAGACGAAGGCAAATTTGAGAAAGGTACAAAGACAATAGGTTATAGTGATGGGTGATTTTAACTTTCCTAATATTTATTGGCACCATCTTCAAGTAAAGGATTTTGATAGAATAGAATCTGTTCAGTGTGTACAGGAATAATTTACTGACAAAATATGTGGATAGGCCAACAAGAGGAGAGGCTATACTTGAATTGGTATTGGGAAATGAACCAGGTCATGTGTCAGATCTCTCAATAGGCAAAGATTTTGGAGAAAATGATCGCAACCCTCTTTCTATAATGCTGGAGAAGGACAGAATAGTCAAATTGGGAAACATTTAATTGGGATAAGGGAAATATGATGCTTGTAGGCATGAGCTTGGGAATATAAAATGGGAGGAGATGTACTTGGGAAAAAGTATGGCAGAAATGTGGCAAATGTTCAAGTAAAATTTACATGGTGCTCTGCATTAGTATATTCCATTGAAGCTGGGAAAAGTTGAAAAGGTCATAGAACCATGGTGTACAAAGGATTTAGAAAATCTAGTTAGGAAGAAAAGAAAAGCTTATGAGAGGCTTAAGATAGGAAAAGATAGACCTAGAGAATTACAAGATTGTCAGGAAAGAGTTTAAGAAATGATTTAGGAGAGCTAGAAGAGACCATGAAAAGGCCTTGGCAAGCAGGAAATCCTCAATATGATGAGTTGTGCGAGAGTAGGACCAAGCAGGGGTGATAGTGGAAGTGTGTGCATGGAGTTGCAGGATGTAGCAGAGGTCCTTGAATTAATACATTTCTTCAGTATTCACTAAAGAAAAGGAACTTGGATGATTTAAAGAGGACTGAAATGCGTGAGGGCATTGACATTAAGAAAGATGAGTTGGAGCTTTTGAAAAGCGTGAAGGACCAGAGATTTGCCCAAGGCTACAGTGGGAAGTGAGAGAGGAGATTGCTGAGCCACTGGTGATGATCTTTGTTTGCATTGTTTCCAGGGACAGGAGAAATATCGGAGGATTTGATGGTTGCAAATGTTGCTCCCTCATCCAAGAAAGGAAGTAGTTGCTACCTAGGAAATTGTAGACCAGTGAATCTTACTTCAGTGGGCAAGATGCTGGAGAAGATCAAAGCTGCTGCAAGGTGGACAGTCTGTGAAGAAGGCATATGGTGTGTTGGTCTTCATTAACTGGAATTGATTTCTGATCACCTTATTACAGGAAGGATGTGTATGCTACAGAGAGGTTGCAGAGGATATTTACAAGGATGTTGCTTGGATTGGGGAGCATTCCTTAGAAGGACAGGTTGAGTGAACTTGGTCTTTTCTCCTTTGAGCAATGGAACAATGAAGGTTGAGTGATGATCTGATAGGGATGTACAAAACGATGAGAGGCATTGATCCTGCAGATGACCAGAGGTTTCTGTGAGCTGAAATTACAAACACGAGGGGGCATAGTTTAAAGGTGCTTGGGAGTAAGCACAAAGCGGATGTAGGAAGTGAGTTTTTCACATAACGAGTGATGGGTTCATGGAATGCACTGCAGACAATGATGGTGGAGGCAGGTAAAATAGGATATTTTAATAAATTATTAGATAGATACATGGAACCTAGAACAAATAGAGGGTTATGCAGATCTTTGAACTTCTTGATAGCTCTTACAGTTGGTTAATAGAATCATTTTTAACTTTTTTTCTTTCCACTCACATACCAACTTAAGTAATCCCTATGCCATAAGTGCTTTGTGATGAGTGAGGGATTGCTTAAGGAGGTATGTGAGTGGAAAGAGAATCACTGCTCCAAATCCATTTATTACTGAAATAGTTTGCTTGAGAAAAATTGTCATTGGCCCATTTCCTTTGGAGTTATGAAACCGTGCACATGAGTCAATTAAGTATGATTAAAACAGTGGTTTTCAAACTTTTTCTTTCCACCTACATACCACCTGAAGAAATCCCTTACTAATCACAGAGCAGGTTTGTGAGTGGGAAGAAAAAGGTTGAGAACCACTGGGTTAAGAGGTCACACAAAACTGTGGGCTGAAGGGCCTGAGCTGTCGATTCCTGTGTTCTATGCTCTTTCCTTAGCCCTCTACCATTGACTGTATATGCCTTGTATGAGTTCCCAAAATACATCTTCTTGCACTTGTTGGGTTTAAATTCCATCTGCCAAGCTCTGATCAACTTTCTAATGTCCTGCTGTAGCCTCAGATCAATCTTTCTATCCATAAGAAATTTCATATCATCTGTAAACTTACTAATCATTCCTTCAACATTCACATGCAAGTTGATAATATATATTGCAAACAAAGGTCCCAGCACTGATCCCTAAGGCACACTATGAGTCAGAGGGTTCCAGTCAGAAAAATATCATTATCCATCACTATTCTTTGCCTCCTATAAATAAGCCATTTTTAGATCTATTTAACCATCTTGACTTGGATTCCATGTGCCTGCTGGACCAGCCTACCATGTGGAAATGTGTCAAATGCCTTACTAAAATCCAAATATATAATATATACCAAATTACTTAATCAATCTCCTTGGTTACCTTCTCAGAAATCTCCATCAGAATAGTGAGCAGGATTTCCCCAATACAAAGCCACTCTTTATGCTCAGCTATTGGCATTCAAAATGAGCATAAATCCTGTCTTTATTTTGTCCAATAAATTTCTGACCATTTACATAAACATCACCAATCAGCACTTACAGGCTTATCCCTGCCGCCTGTCAAATAAAGGAACCTCCAATCTTTGGACCCTTGCCTTGGGCTAAATAAGATTCAAACATCTTCATTATGGCCTGAGTGATCTCTTCCCTTGGTTCCAGTAGCATTCATAGAACTTTGAAAGTGCGTGGAAGGTAGGCAGATTAGGCAAGGAAGGTTTTGATTGTAAACGTTTCAAGGAATTGGCTGGAGATGGCCTTTAATGTGTTCAAGATCATGGGAGCAAAAAAAACTAACACAAAGTAAGATGATCATGGGCTGGTCATTACTGTGGGTAGGAACTTTTAAATGAGAGATTTGGAGAAGACATAAATATTTAGGTGAATTGAGTCTAAGATTGGTGTTCCATATTATTCCTTTTCAATTTAATTTTTATATCAATTAGTTTTCTCTCACATTGGATCAAGAGAATGGGCAGATATTGTGTCCCCAAGCCTTTTGCAAATCTTGCCATTCAGCTGATTGGGAATAATCATTTAAAAAATGTTCCTATTGCTTCAGAAAAAAAACTCTAGTGAAGAAAAGAAAATAAGGGATTTGCCTGCTGTCACTCTTAAGGACTGCAAGGCAATTTTGATCATTACCGAATCAAAAGTTCCTATGAATGCAATTAAAATTTAAGAGTTCCATGACTCCAAGACACTTTCTTCCTCAGAGTAGCATATTCTACTGGATAATACAAGTCAGAATTATGTTCCTTCATATCATGCAAACCTGGATGTGGCCAACGTGGCACTCAAAGGATACTTTATATAGAACAAGAGACCGTGTCTCGGGTTTCAAATTCAATGACCATCATGTTAATTATTTAATGTAACCTGTGTATCTACCAAACCTGAATCTGATCTCAATGCAAATCCAATTTGTATACCATTGGCTCTTTTATTTTATTCAATGAAACAAGATCTCAAAAGAGAATTTAACAAACTGGGATCAGCATTTCATTGTCTTTGATAATCTCAGGTCTGCTACTGAACCATACTTCAGCTTTCTAATATACTTTTTGGATCTCATTGTAATGGTCAAAAATGTACTAGACTGGCACTTTTGGCCATGGATTTTTCTTTTATTTCCATTAAAAGCAACTACAAAATAAAGCACAATTATTATTGTCTGTAAATGCAATTTTTTGAATGAAAAAATGAATCCGATTTCAAAACAATTTGTAACTTTCCAGCTAAAGAAGCACAAGAATTCTAAATTCTAAACAAATCACACCTTAAAGGATCAAAGTTTCACACAATTATCACTGCAGGATTTTTTTTAAACTCAAGGCTGACTCTTTAAGGATGTCAGTCGAAGCTGATTTACATCTTCATATCTTATTTTAAACAGTCTCTGGTTCTGACATTAAGGTGCATTTCTTACATTTATTTTTATATGCTCTGTATCCATTATTGCAAATGGGATGAGAAGATTTTATCTGAAATCTCTCTCATCTGAAGTTTGAAGTGATATTTGATATATGATTGCTGCTAATATTTTCCAATTTGTTAAAAAATATATTTAGGACATTTATGCATGAAGAATCCTCACCAACTATTTCACCTCTTTAAAAAAATGCAGAAGTATATTTCTTTTGTAGATGTAAATTTAAGAAGTTTATTCAACAATAAATGCATAAACATCTTGTGTTTGCCATTTAAAGTAATACAGATGATATTGTGCAGTCGAGAAAAAAATGATAAAGAAACACTTGGTCTTTATGGAAAGTATATTAGTATCACATTATGTTAAGAGACTTCTTCTCTTATCTACAGGTGCCACAAAACATGGGCTTTACAGGTTATAGTTTGGATGATATCACAGTAAATAACTTCTTGTTTTCCACTGGATTCATGTAAACTGCTTCAACACGTAATATTGTCCAAATCACTCATCCAATGCATAATCAAGGTGATTAATACAATTAAAGAATTTGATAGGACAAATAAATAATAAAAATTAAAAAAAGAACTATTTCCTCTTTAGTGTTAGATAATTGTGGGTTGATGGGAAGAACCACTTTTTAAAAAATACATAAAATATTGGAAATCTGAATCTCACTCCCTAAATAAATATGGTTTTAAATCTGTGTAACATAGACTTTTGCTAAATAAAAAAAATAAAGGGTCTTTGAGCTAAGGTGGTAAATTGAGGCATGATTCAGCACAGATGTAATCAAACTAGCGTCAGTACGTGAATGCTCTGCACTTGATCATATGTCCTTGCTTTTCTGAAACATAAAATATTGTATACTGTAATGGTATGAGCAATTAATTTCAAGGACATTTGACATATCAGGTTTCTTTAGCAAGTTAGGCAACAATTGTACTCCAGGGTGAATGGATATCTCCATAAATTGTTATTTAAATAATAGGAATTAGGAAATAAATAGACAGAGATAGCCTGATATGCATTCAAACATGAGCAAGCCAACCATAATTAATTAAATAAATAATACTTTTAGAGAGATTAGGAAACAAAATTCAAGTCACAGCACACAGCCACACTCACTGGTTACTTTTGAATAAAATGAAGTAAAACATGCATAATCCAGACAATAGAACTTTCAAAAGAGGTTTGGCTCTATGAATGAGTCTTTGGCTTTGTAATGGAATCACAATGGCTGGAATGCCAGAAGGGAGAACTGGACATGCTCACAAAATAATAATGAAATGACTTTAACAGTTGATTAAGCTGTACACTGACATTTCGCACTATCAAAGAAATCAAATGTGTGAATGTTTCTAACCTTGAAAATATATGAAAGACAAATTACAAGCAATAAAATTATAAAAAGCATAAAGATTTTAAAACATATATATCTGAAGCATTTAATAATTTTTAAAACTATAAATGAACTTGTCCTTATTGAGTCCAGTCTTCCAATTCTACCTCCAAAAGGCCTGTAAATGTTGATGAAAGGCTCACCATCCTCTTCTTCCTGGTGTATACCTTTTGGTCTCTTTAAATAAGTATGCAGTATTAGCCATCCTCCAGTCTTCCAGTAAAAATGATGTAAAGATCTCTTACTGAACTCCTGTACTCTCCACTCATGTACTCTTTACATCCTGGGATAGGATACATCTGGCCCTGGGGTTTTATTCCCATGATGCAAAGGGTACAGGTGGAGATTACAGGAGTTCGGTAAGAGATCTTTACAGCATATTTACTAGAAAAAGACTGGAGAAGAAAAACTAAATATTGTATAGTTACAATATTTGGTTGCAATTCATTGTTTGGTATAAAATGGAGCCATGTGAACGAATCTGTAAAACAGTATATACATCTTCTGCATTATTTGGCACCTCAGGATTTGACAGTTAATTAATTATTAATCAATTTATTCTTATTATATAGTTTCCTTTCTACATCATTATCACATTTTCATCCTATCAATTAATAAGTACATGGCTGTTCTCCTCAGGTCAGAAAAAGCTACAGAAATGCATAAGTGCAGCTCAGAACACAAAATGGTGTAGTCTAAAGAATTTCTCCTACCAACGTTTCTTTAACTGATTGAATGATCCTCACATTCTCCATCCATCTCTCCGTTATTCCTGGTACTTTCTTCTGCAACTGTAGGAAGTGTTACACTTGCACCTCTTCCTTCGCCATTATCTAGGCTCATAAACAGTACTTCCACTTGAGGCAAAAATTCACATACGTTTCCTCTAACCTCATCTACTGCATTTGATGTAACCTCCTCTACAACAGTGAAACTAGAGGCAAATTTCAGGACCGTTTTGCAGAAATTCTGTGCTCTGTCTGTAATGGCCATCAAGTTCTCCATTGCTTGCCATTTTAACCAACACTGACCTGTCTGTCTTGGGTCTCCTCCACAGATTCAGTGAGGCCCAATGCAAACCAGAGTAACAACATCTTGTATCTCAGGAGGCCCCTCAATCTTCTTCTGTATCCCTCTGCTATTCTCATTCCCCTCCTATTTGATCCCCCTTCCTACCTACCCCTAATCAGCCCTAGTCCCTTCTCCCCATGATTCTTCTGTTCTCTCTGTGGCCCCCTTCCCCTTTAATTTCTTCTGGTCTTTTATATCACCATTCTCACCTTCCATACTTATCAGATTTCACTGGCATGCTTTGTCTTCTCATTGCCCACTCCTACCCAGTATGACTCATTGTGCTCAACCTGACTTGTTTGTATTTCTTCCAGGCTTCCTTTGTCTGACATCTGCTACTCCTGTGCCTCTGTTCATCATGTTGGTCACCCCTGTTTTGTTGTCCAATTGCATGTAAACCCCCTGTCTCATCCCTCCCACTCTCTCCTCTTTTCACTGCGTCGGTTCTAATTTTTCTCAGTCCTGATGTGTAATTTTGGCTTGAAATGCTAAACATTCCCCCCCTCCTGACTCGTGATGCTTGACTTGCTGAGTTTCTCCAGAAGATCTTGTTTGGTTTGTTGAATGATTTTATAATTTTATGCACCTCAGTTATAACATTCTTCAATCATTCAATATCAGACACATGCATGCTAACTTTATGCAATCTTCTCTGATTCTTTTCTTGCCACTCTGGTTAATTTCAGCTAAACCTTTGTTAATGGCAAAATATCTGTGGTGAAACCATTACTGTATATGTAAATGACATGACCTTCTATGTTTGACCCTGCTCTCACTGGCCGACTCGTGACTCCTCCCCTTTCTCCCCCATAAAGGCTGCCATGCCACAAGCCTGCCCCCAGTTCAATTCCGGGCCAGTGTGAGCCAGCAACACAAGGGATGTGTCCATCTCTTGCTAATAAAAGCCTTCAGTTCCAGTAACTTCAGTCTTTGTGTAATTGATCATACATCAGTTTTATTAGCAAGAATTTGTTTCCGTTGGAAAATGGACAAATACTTGGAGTTGGATCACTTAGAAATCGACCCGAGAGAACCCGAAGCAGCCAACAAATTCACACTCTGGCGCCACTGCTTTGAAAAGTTCCTCACAGCCTCTGCAGCTGTGATCCATGATGTCAAGGACAAGCTCCATCTGCTAATCTCGTACATTGGGCATCGAGTCTACAGGATGGTCTGGGACTGCCAGACATGTGGAGATGTCATGGACACCCTGAAAGACCAGTGAGCAAGGTCTATGCATGCACTTACTCCACTCACGCAGGCAGCAACCCGGGGAAACATTAAATGACTTTGTCAGGGCTCTGCAAGGGAATGCAGCTGCCAGGCTGTGAGTGCAGAACAAAACACTCAGCTGCTGATCAGAGACGCCTGTGTAACAGGTGTCCACTTCGATTACGTGAGGCAAAGGCTACTCGAACAGAAACAACTGAGCCTCTCTCAAATCATCGACCTGGCAAACACATTGGAAGTGGCTATCTACAACGCTGAATCATTCTCCAATGAGCACATGGTCACCTTGTGGGGAACATGGGTGCCGCCATCATGGGAGGCAGGATCGCAAGCCCCCTCCCATCCTGAGCTGACCTCCACTGCCTTTAGCGATCACCCAACATACTACTTCTGAGGGCAGGGCAACCATCCGAAGAAATGCTGCCCTGCCAAGGACGCCGTCTGCTCCAACAGCGGGAAGAAGGGACACTTCGCAAAGGTCTGTAAGTCTAAGCAAACCCCCAAGCCCAGCAACGCAAGTGGAGGGTGCCATCTTTGATGCAGTCACTTCTGCGGACCTGGGACGCCCGCGCACGTGCACCATGGAGATCAACAATCGTGATGATGTCACTTCCATCTTCTCCCACTTCTCCACTTCTCTTCCGGTGAATGACAGTGGGGCCACATGCGTGCCATGGGGGGGGGGGGGGGTGCCATCTCGACTGCCATCTTACCGGACCGTTGGCAGCCAAAGGAATTACTCAGACAATGAGTTGTCATCGCTGGTAACCCTGAATCAACGCAGACCACATCAACTCTCCAGGTCCATGATGGATGTCCAGGTAAACAGCCGCCCCACCGCTTGCTTATCTGACAGTGGGAGCACATAACTTCATTCAGCCAAACACTGTACAGCACTACTCCCTCGGGTAAAGCCCATTAAACTCTGCTAAAGTTCATGGCAGTTGTACTATGACACTGCCTGTCCAGGGTATGGCCTACTGTAACTTTAGGTTCCTAGAACTGCCACAGTTCTGCGCACCCATCCTACTGGGATCAGACTTTCAGTGCAACTTAGAGTGTCACCATGGAGTATGATAGGCTCCACCTGCCCCTCACAGTCAGTGACAAGCAGTTTTTAATCCCCTCCCTCACCTCATGGCTGATCAGCAGCTCCAAACCCACGGGGTCAACCAGCAGCCCCAAACCCAATCACCGCAGCCGACATGTGGCCTCTCCACACTCCAGACCCCACCCACCCTGTTAGCCACTTTCCCATACCTTGAAAACACTTTCCCATACCTTGAAAACATTTCTATCCGTGGCCATGATCAGCAGGACCATGATAGGAACCTCCAAAAATTATCCACATCGCGAAACGTGAAACGCCTCAAACTGATGTTTTCAGCACACGATGCCTGGGTATATTAGGCTGCATTGTAGAGAATGGAGTCATCAGCCCTGACCCTGACTGCATGTGCTCCATTAGAACTTTCACTCCCCCAATGCCTCAAGGCACTGAAAAGGTGTTTGGGGTTTTTCTTTTATTATGTCCAGTGGGTCCCCAGCTATGCAGAGAAGGCCCATCAGGGCCATCGTTTCCCCTGTTAGCAGAAGCCTGCGAGGCATTCGACTGTATCAAAGCAAAATTGCAAAGGCCATGATGCATGCAATGGATGAGTCCATCCCGTTCCAGGTGGAGAATGTCGCATTGGACTTTGCCCTGGCCGCTACACTTAACCAGGTGGGCAGGCCCGTGGCTTTTTATTCGTCCACCCTCCAGGGCCCTGAGATCCAGCATTCCTCCATCGAGCCCCAGACTATTGTTGAAGCAGTATGGCACCGGAGGCACGACCTCGCCGGTAAGCATTTTGCTCTGCTAACTGACTAATGGGCAGTCACCTTCATGTTCAACAACCAGCAGTGGGGTAAAATCAAAAACAATAAAATTCTGAGATGGAGAATCGAGCTCTCCACCTATAATTACGACACCATGTACCGGCCCGGAAAACTCAACGAGCCATCAGACGCCCATCGGGGAACTTGTGGCAATGTGCAGACAGACTGTTTACAGGCACTGCACGACAGTCTCTGCCACCCAGGGATCACCTGATTTTTCATTTTATCAAGGCCCGTAATCTCCCCTACTTCATCGAGGACATCAGGATGCTGATAAAAAATTGCCAGGTCTGTGTGGAATGCAAACCATGGTTCTACCAGCCTGAATGGTCACACCTGATCAAAGCCACTTGTCCCTTTGAACATCTAAACATGGACTTCAAAGAACCCCTGCCCTCCACGAACCACCATGTGTACTTCATCAACATCATCGATGAGTACTCGCGGTTCCCCTTTTCCAACCCTTACATGGTCATGACTGCAGCTACCGTCACAAAGGTTCTGAACAACCTGTTTACCATTTCTGGATATCCCTGCTACATCCACAGCGAAAGGGGTTCGACCTGCACCAGTATTTGCTGATCAAGAGCATTGCCTCTAGCTGAACCACCAGCTATAACCCCAAAGCGAATAACCAGGTGGAGTGGAAGAATGGCACAATCTGGAAAGCAGTACTACTGGCCTTAAAGTCCAAAGGCCTCCCCAACCCCCAGAAGTCCTCCACCCTATCCAGTCCCTCCTGAGTATCGCCACCAACGAGACACTGCACGAGAGACTCTTTACATTCCCCAGAAGATCGGTGTCAGGAACCACCCTACCCACCTGGTTGACGTTCCCAGGGCTGATCCTACTTTGCAGGCACCGTGAGTACCCATAAGTCTGCCACTCTGGTTGAGAGGGTCCAGCTGCTCCATGCAAACTCACAGTACACCTACATAGCATTCCCAGATGGACACAAAAACAGAGTATCCATCAGGGACCTAGCACATAAGGGAGCAGCTGGACAACGCCCCCCCCCCCCCCCCCAAACCCAACCAGACAACATGTACTCACCTCAGCTCTCCAGGGCCTCAGTTCCCCACCCCGACTATCCTGGCCAATCTGGCAACTAACACACTCACCCCCATCCTCCAGACTCAACCAAGTACCCCAGCCAGGCCAACCGAGATGGATCAGCCGGAGTCTGCCATGGACCCGCAGACTGAAACATGCTGGTCACAATGCCAAAGGAGGTCACCAGACAGACTGAACTTATGAGGTTGGTGGACAGCACCCCCCTCGGACTTCTTTTTAAAAAGAGGGGGTGAATGTGGTGAAACCACCATTTTATGTAAATGACGTGACCTTTTATGTTTGACCCTGCTCTCACTGGCTGGCTTGTGACACCTCCCCCATAAAGGCTGTCATGCCACAAGCCTGTCCCCAATTTGAGCCAGGGTCAGTGTGTACCAAAAACACAAAGAATGCTGTCCATCTCTTGCTAAATAAAAGCCTTCAGTTTCCAATAACTTGTGTAATTGATTGTGTATCAATATCCTTTCTGAGGACCAATGCCCAGAAATGAGCACATCACTCCAAATAAGATTTGGCCAAATGCACTACTCTATTGAGTATAATTCCTTCAGTTGTGCTTTATATCACTTGCTTATATGAGCAGTCTACCACCTCTCACATGTTTGTTCTGTACTGACGATCTCAGTATGCAATCCTTGGAGAACAGTCTTGATGAACTCCGAGCCAGACTTCAACATCAGAGAGTCATCAGAGTGTTGTACTTTACAGAAAAATGGCTAAACGCAGACATTCCAGATATGGTGCTGCAGCCCAAGGGCTACACCTCCTTCACACTGACCAAACATTGGTGTCTGGAAAAACTAGGGAAGGTGGCATTTTGTGTTATCACCAATTCATCATGGTGCACAGATGAGACCATCAAGTCCCAGTCCTGCTCCCCTGACCAAGAACATCTGACGATCAAGGGTTGCCCCTTCTACCTGCTGAGGGAGTTCACTGCCATCATCCTGGTTGCAGTGCATAGTCCGCCCCAGGCTAACGTCAGGCTGGCACAATCTGATGCCTTCCCGATCATTGTGGGACATTTCAATCAGCCCAACCTGGAGAAGTCTCTGACAAACTACCACCAACACACCACATGCAAGACCAGGGGAACCAACACACTCGACCACTGCTACACCACCATGAAGAACATCTACCGAGCCATACCATGACCGCATTTTGTCAAATCTGATCACCTGGTTGTACTTCGACTCCCACCGTACAAGCAGAGGCTGTGGACCATAGCACCAGTTGTAAAGTGGCAAAATTATGGTCGAGGAAGGTGGAGGAGTGCCTGCAGGACTGCTTTGAACCAGTGGACTGGAACATATTCAAGAACTCATCCATAGGCTTGAATAAATATGCAACAGGTATCACCAACTTCAAGATCTGCATGGATGAATGTGTGCCCATATGCAAATCCTGGGTGTTCCCCATCCAGAAGCCATGGATGGATCAGACAATCTGCAACATGCTGAGGGTGAGTACATGGATATTAAAGGCTGAGGATTGGGATCTTTACAAGAAGTCCAAGTACGACCTGCTGAAGGCCATCTCTGAAACAAAGTGACAATTCTGGAGGAAGCTAGAGACAGAGGCAGATACACGCAATCTATGGCAGGACTTGCAGGTCATTACAGCCTACAAAGCAAGGGTGTACATTATAGATGGGTGCGATGCTTCAGTATCCAATGAGCTGACCACCTTCTATGCCCGGTTTGAGAAGAAGAACAAAACAATGCCTACTAGAATCCCTGAAAAGGCTGAGGACCCTGTTGTATATAAGGATGACATTAGAACATCATTCAAGAGGGTGAACCCTCGCATGGCGTCAGGCCCTGATGGTGTACCTGACAGGATACTGAAAATATGCACCAACCAACTAGCCGTAGTGTTCACAGAGACATTTTAAATCTCTCATTGCTGCCGTCAGAGGTTCCTACCTGCTTCAAAAGAGCATAAATCATCCCAGAGGTGTCTGAGGAGATTTGGTACATCACCGAAGACTCTCATAAACTTCTATAGGTGTACTATGGAGACCATTCTAGCTGGTTGCATCACAGCCTGATATGGAAGCATAAAATCTCTTGACAAGAATAAATTCCAGGGGGTTGTTAACTCCACATGCGACGTCACAGGCACCTGTCTTCACTCCATGGAGGACATCTACATGAGAGAGTGTCTTAAAAAAGCAGCCTCTATCCTCAAAGACCCCCACCACCCAGGCCACGCCCTCTTCACTCTGCTACCATCAGGAGAAAGGTACAGGAACCTAAAGATGAGCACTCAACAGCACAAGGACAGCTTCTTCCCTACTGCCATCAGGTTCATGAATAATCAATGAACCAAAGTCACTGCCTTACTTTTCGTGCATTTTTATTTAAATTTTTTTAATAGTAAATGTTGTAAGATGGTTATAATTTGAAGGCTTACATTGTGATGCTGGAGCAAAACACCGAATTTCATGACTTGTTGATGACAATAAATTCAGATTCTGGTTATGAAGATGATTAGTCGAACTAAATTTGAAAAAAAGGATATCCAGACATTTTTCCCTCAGATCCTCAGCTATTTGAGCATTTCTTTAAAAATCTGACTTTCATGCCCATTCAAGAGGCTCAACATAAAGACATACTTTACATGTTCTAAATCAGCAGTCATTCTGATGAGAAAACAGGAGGTTGTTATGATAGAAAACAGGAATAATCCTGATATTCTGGCCTAGGCCTACAGTGCTCCCATCACAACCAAATACTTTCAATGTGAAAATTCTTACTGGCATTAATATTCCTCCCTTTTCAATTTGTATCATGTGAGAACTTATGATCAAATGATTACATTCAGATTTATTGCTACCTGTTATGATTCTTTTGCATCCACTTCACTTTTTATTAGAATTCTCTGCATTGTCAGATTAAGATACCACAATATCTTCAAAAATACAGTAATAAAGAACTAGCTCATTGGTTCAGTAAATAATCAAACATCCAAGCAATAATTGAGTTCATGATGTCCTTTCTTTCCTCTGATACAAAGTAACTTCACATTTCAGGAAACACTTTAACCTCTATTCTCTTTTATTCCTTTTATAGATAATACCCTAAACAAATTATATAAATAGATAAAAATGATTTGCCTTCTCTGCTTAGAGCTTCAAATATTTTTATAACCATAGGATATGAATTGTTATGGACCAAATTCAGAACTTGCAGATATAATAATGGTGAAAGTGCGCACATTTATTGGCTTTATAATACTTTAATCGTTTTCTGGCATGTGCACATGTGGAAATCACTTTCAGTGATGCCTTAGTCCTTCAGGGAATGCTCTGTCGCGGTATTCATTGTAATTCGGTACAAATGTCAATATTTTGCATACTTTCCTGGGTGAAAAGCCATTAAAGCATTAATCCCTCCTAAATGAGATATAATTAAGTGCTTTTTTAAATTAAAAAATAGCTTCTGTCTTGAATCCAAATTTTAATTTCTGCAAATATTTCACAAATTACATAAAGAATGCTTTTTATTTCCTGGTTTGTCATCAGGGTGGACTTTCTCAATCTACCTCCTTTTTGTTTTCAGATGCCTATAAACACTAGCAGACATCAAATCAATTTTGGGAATATAAATTCAACACCATTGACCTTGCATACTCCTGTGATCAAGTTTCTTTGAGGTCAGCATCAATTTTCATTCCTTTGCCCCTAACCAGGGAAATCTGGGCCTATATTTACTCTCTGCTATTAGTCCATATATTTTATATATACACACACAAACACACATATTTTGGATTTCTCTGAATGTTTGATCTGAGAAGTTTGAGCATACAATGAGATGCCAGAGGATCTCAATGGGTTAGGCTGCATCCATGGGTTGAAATGGTCAAGTAAACATTTTAGATTGTAACCCTGAATCGACTATAATGTATATGAAGGGTGAAAGAACCAGGGGAGGGGCTAAGAGGTGAGAGGGCATTGGGGAAAAGTAGGAGAGGTTGACAGACAGGTAGATGGTAGATGGAGACACCCTGGAGAGGGGGTGGGGATCAGTTAGAGAGAAAAGTAGGAATAGGGGTATGTAAAGAAGAGATGAAAATAGTGGAATCAAATAGAGATGGGGTTACCTACAATGAGAAAAATAAAGAAAATTTTCATGAAATTATGTTAAATGCTGCCCAGGAGGAATATGATTTATTTTTGCCACACAAAGTATACCAAATGTAGTACTTCAGGTTGGACAATGTGCATGCAAAACTCTGTCTCATCTAGAAGGTCCATTTATGGCTGTGGATGGAGGTGCAGGGAAGATGTGGCGACAAATATTACACTTGCTGTGATTACAGAGGGAAGCACTTAAGAGGATGGAAGAGGAAGAAAGGCCAGACCAAGGAGCCTCAGAGAGACAGATCTCTCTAGAAATTGAGCAGGGGTAGGGAAGGGACAATGTGACTGGTGGTGTGTTTGCACTTAGTTTGGTTAAAGTGTCAGAAGATAAAATGTTGGATGCAGAGGCTAGAGGGGTAGGACGTGAGGACCAGAGGGATTCTGTCCTTGTTTTGTGGGAGTAGGTGTGGTGAAAGAAATTACAAAAAATGGAAGAGATATGGCTGCAGATCTTTTTTAACGATGGTTGGGGAGATGACATGACATTTCAGATGTTCTTGAGTGGATGACCTCATCCTGGGAACAACTGCAAATGAGACAGAGGGACAGGGAGAAAGCAATGGCATCCTTACAAGAGACAGTGCAAGAAGATGTATAATCCATATAGCTGTAGGAGTCAGTGGTTTTGTAATAGATCACCATGTACAGTTTGTCTTCTGAGATGGAGACAAATATCCATGAATTGGAGAGAGGTGGCAGAAGCAGTCCAGGTAAATTTAAGTGGCGGATGGAAGTTGGCGGTGAAGTTAATTAAATTGTCGAGTTCTGCATGGATATAGTAGGTGGCACAAATGCAGTCATTAATGTAATGGAGGAATGGTACCCAAATAAAATTGGAACATCGACTGCTCCACATATCTTACAAAAAGGCAGAAATAGCTGGGGCCACAAGTTTATCCATGGCTATTCCTTAGGTCTGCAGGAAATGGGAAGTGTTGAAGGAGAAGTTGTTAGGGGTAAGGACAAGCACCGCCAAGTGGTGGAAGGTGTTATTTGAAGGGGACTGAATGGCTCTGCATCCAAGAATTAAGTGGAGAGTTCCAAGGTTTTCCTGAAGGCAATGGAAGTATCGGGATTGCTGATCGATGGTGAATTGAGACAGGGGAGGCTAGCGAATTAAAATTCTTCAGAGGTGGAGAGTGTGAGTGGTATCCTGGATATAGGTGGGAAGGGACTGGAAAAGTGAGGAAAAATGATGTCAAGATAAGAGATGAGTTCAGTGGACAAGAGCAGACAGACTCAGCTGAGAATTTTGCTCAGTGACAAGCATATACACAGATTTTTCCATTGATATAGCTTGCAATATACCCAACAACAATTTTTGAATATCTATTTTATTACCCAAACAGAGTTAATAGCATTTTCAGCTGTTCTCTGGATCGCTGATTGCTGTGTAATTGCCTCAATGTCAATACATTTCCCAAGTCAGATTCTTCACTGACCACTTTAGTTTGATAATGTCCTATAACCATCTGCTCCACACAAACTAAAACTGCTGCTTTGGCACGGTTGAAGATATTTTAATTGCATCTCTTCTTGGATGATGTCCTGTGCTGTTGTTTTCAATCTGACAGCTATTTTACATGGAGAAGGATGAATCCCTCACCGATTCCAAAAAGAGTGTCTTTAAACAGGGATTATTTTTTTGGTCACCTCTCAGGTATCAGCTGATTGCTTATTTATGACTGTATGTGCCTTCATTGTAATATGTTTCCAGGGTTCAAAACTGTCCAACTTATGAAGTGTCACAAATATTTTACAACTGAACATCCATCTCAGGATTGCTTGAAAGTCAGAAATCATTAAAGATCTGTATACCCTTTCATTGAAAATGAGATCCAAAGATGGAATTTTCATACCTGTATTTGTGCATTAAGAGCCCTCCCAGATTGTCTTAATAAAAGTGAATGTACATGTTGAAATTGACAGTTAACAGCTTATTTCAGTGATGGCAGCTCAACGATAATAAGTTGCATTTTTCATTAGGGGAAGTAACAGGATGATTTTCTAACTTCACAAAATAGGCAGTGAGAAATGAATACATGCTTGGATGAATGGCAGCATGCTCTTGATGAATGGCAGCTGTCTGATCAAAGCAAAATAGCATGAAATATATCCCCAGTTGGTGCAGCTAAATACACTGCATCATGACGGCTCTATTTCTGAAGAATGGGATCACAGTGCTACAAATTGGGATGAATTTCTAAGATCCACTCCACCAGTGAGCACTTGTTTGAGATGAGTCCCAATATCCCTGGATCATCTTCCTTGGCTCAAACCAAGGACTTAGTTGCATTTTATCCAAAAACTGTTGTGCTTCTTGATACCAAGTAATTTGGGTATTGGTTAATATGGTGTTACGCTCATAGTCCAGAGATGACAAACTCATAATCCTGACATGAAAGTTCAAATGTCTTAAGTTAATATAGAACAGGAAATGAAAATCTGGCATTGGTGAATGAGAAGGTGTTCTATTGTCAATATTTTATTTTACTCTATCGAACAATAAACTTGCTATTTTTATTTGGTCTGACTTCACATAACCAACATATTAATTCCCTCCACATTTACTGTGGTACCCACCTGTTTCAAACAGGGATCAATCATACCAGTGCCCAAGGAAAGTGCAGTAACCTGCCTTACAACTATCGACCAGTAGCACTTACATTAACAGTGATAAAGCATTTTGAAAGAATGGCGTTGAAGCATATCAGCTCCTGTCGGAGCAGTGACATGGATCCATTCCAGTTCGCCTATCATTGAAACATGTCTATGGTGGATGCCAACTCACTGGCTCTACACAAAGGCCTGCAACACCTGGACAGCAAAGATGCATACATCAAGATGCTCTTTATCAATGATAGTTCAGCATTTAGCACCATCATCCCCTCAAAATTGATCAGCAAACTCCAAGACCTGGGAGTTAACACCCCAATATGTAATTGGATCATGGAATTCCTCACCTCCAGACCATAATCAGTGAAGAGTGGTCAGAACTTCTCATCCACAATCTCCATCAGTAGCGGAGCACCACAGGGCCGTGTTCTTACCCTTCTGCTCTACTCACTTTATACCTATGACTGTGTAGCTCGGTACGACAAGAACACTATCTGCAAATTTTCCGACGATGCCACGGTAGTGGGTTGTATAAAGGAAGAGGATGAATCAGCATAGAGGAGGGAGATTGAAAACTCGGCTGAATGGTCCACCAGCAACCTGGCACTCAATGTCACCAAAACTAAGGAGCTGATTGTTGACTTCAGGAAAGGAAAGCCAGAGGTTTACATTCCAGTGATAATTGGGGGATTAAAAGTGGAGAGGATGAGCACATCTAGGTTCTTTGGAGTCACTAGCTCAGAGGATCTTTTCTGGACCCAATACACGAATGACATCGTGAAGAAAGCACGTTAGCGCCTCAACTTCCTCAGGAGTTTGTGAAGGTTTGGTATGACATCAGAAACCCTGGCAAATTTCTACAGAGGTGTGGTGGTAAGTCTGCTGATATGGGAACACCTATACACCTGAGCTTAAAGCCTTCCAAAAGGTAGTGGACACAGCCCAGGGCATCTCAGGCAAAACCCTCCCCACTATTGAGTACATCTACACGGAACACTGCAGTCAGAGAGTAGCAGCAATCATCAAAGACCCACACCACCCAGCACATATTCTGTTCTCACTGCTGCCATCAGGAAAGAGGTATAGATGCCACAAGACTTGCACCACCAGGTTCAGGATCAGCTGCTACTCTCCACCATCAGGCACCTCAATGACAAACTTAATCTGAGACTCATTTACTTGTGCACTCTATTGATTTTCTTTTGTTTTCTCTGTATTGCAGTTTGTTTACATGTTCATGCTGTGTACAATTTATTTCTTGCACTACCAATTAGTAGAAATTCTGCCACGCACACAGGAAAAAGGAATCTCAGGGTGGTATGTGATGTCATGCATGTAATCTGATAATAAATCTGAATATCTACTGGGGAAGGCAGTCTAGGAAGGAAAGTTACTGATTTCCATGTGAATCATAGAATCCTTACATAGGTCTAGACCAGAAGGAAGTTGTTCAGCCCACTGATGACAAACCATTTTGATAAAAGATAAAAGAGTAATATTCAGTGATACATCATCCACATTCCTTGTCATTGATAGCCTTGAACATATAGCTTTAGAGCATAAGAAAAAGAACCAGGATTAGGGAACTCAGTCTTCTAGTCAATTCTGCCATTCAATGAAATATAAGTTTACCCAGGATCTCATTCACCATTTCTGCCCCCACACCCTCTGACTCCCTTGCAGTTCAGATGTTTGCAGAATTGAAAGATATGGTAAAGATGAGGTAATGCAAGTTTGGAATTGTTAATAGCAATAAAAACCAGGCTTGTCTGTGAATTAATAGTTCAAAGGGGAATAACTAGGTGGATGGAATACCAGATCATGTCAGAATTAGTGTGGATTTCTAGAAAGGAGAAACAAAAATAGAAAATCTTGGAAATATTCAGCAAATCAGAGTATATGGAAAGTGAAAAAAAAATCATTTCACACCAAAGACCCTTTAACCCTTTACATATCTTTTCATAAATAATTAGAAAATATACACAACTAAGGTAGAGGTTCGAATAAAAAAACTTTACAAATAAGATTTAAAAAGTTATTTTAAACAGGTAAGGAATATTGAAATATTTACTAAAGGGAATATCAATTCAATTCCATTTAGGACCAGAGAGTTCGTTGAGATGTAATTATAATTTTAAACTGAGCCTTAAAGCACAGTTGTACATAATGCAAACATGTAAGGTTTTTATGTTTTTTTAAACAGTGAGAGTTTGTAAATCCTTTGGCTCAGAATTAATGATAAGACTTCCTGTTAACCTCAAAAAAAAGCATTCCCACAAAGGTTTAACATGTCCAGTGGCAAAATGTTCTATTTTTTAAAATGACAGCTAGTGTCAAGCATCAGTTCAATCGGATACCTGATTCCCCAGAGCTATGCTATAATAAAATCATTGAGTGATCAATTGTGGTGTAGTACTCTCAGACCAAGGGAGAAATCAGAAATGAAATAACTTTTTCAAACACTATAAAGAATGCCACATTTTATTTTGAAATACTTTAAAATCCGTTATTTATTTTAAATGTTCAGAACATTTGAATTATTTTTTAAGACCTCATAGTTTTGAAGCAGTTAATATCAATTATAACTGTTATGTAATTAAATATGAAGTTGTTATGATATTTTATAATGGGAATTATTAGTAAATAGAATAAATTATTACCATTTCAATTAATTTCAGTATGATTCTGGCAAAAGGTGCAGAAGGATCCTATGAATGTGTGAATAATCAGTGTTAATAATATCAGAATTGACACGCAATTCTCAAAATCAAACTTTTAGAAAATATTTTACAGAATGGTGCCAGCAAACGTTGCCATTTTCTTCCTCATTATTACTGCAATATCAGGGCTTTTTTGGTCTCACTGTGGAGAAGCACGAATTGTGGGCAGTAAGTTCTGGATTGATGTAGTTATTACTGTATATGTTGAATCAGATGTTGCTTCCAGACTTCCTCCATTTAAACAGTTAGTATTGATAACTACACCATTTGTTTCTTACTGTAAATTCCATGTCAATATCATAATACAATGCATTCCCAATTATTCATTATTAAACTATCTCCTCAGATGGATGCTTAATTACAAAATACTTGTGGTAATTCAGAATTGTGATAATTGCAATCCTTGGAACCAAATGAATTGAAATCAAATGTTCTAAATTTCCCTGAAATTATTCAAAAAGAGCACTGTATGGAGAACGATGAATTAATTTGAACAACCAACATACATCATTCCAGGAAATGCCACATTTCTATTCTGAATTCTATTGAATGAAAGCATTTCCCCTGTTTCTGTCACTTTATATAATTAATCTAAAGGAAAATTTGTATTTTTATGTTAATCAATTACATTTTAAGAGGCATTTCTTAACCCTTTAGTTAGGAACTAAGGTCACCCTTTAGTGAGGAATCTTTGGTAATAAATGTCCAAATGTAAATAGACAGGTACCTTCATTATCCACAATCTTTCCCATCCTAAAAGACAAAGATGACTGTTGCACAGATTCAATTCCAAGTTTATTATTTAATTCACACACTATACTGACGTGGATAAACATTTCCCCCTTGGCCACTGAGTGTAAATCCTGAAATTTCCAACTTACCACAGTAGAATCCTTCATACACTGTAACAATTAATGAAGGAAGCCCACAACCACCTTCTTAACTACAACTGGGTAAAAGCAATAACTGTTGACATTAATAATAATGCCTATATTCATAATGCCTAATTACGAATAACTCCCAAGAGTTAATTCTCAAAATTCAAATACAAGGTACTTCATTTAAATTTCACCTCCTGTACTGATTACATAAAGAAAGTTAATTTTTGATATAAATTTACTTCCATAATAATTATGGAATATAATTCCATAATTGTGCAAATTAATTCATTTGATCATTGGAAACTATTAAAAACTTCACTATTCCCATGCCCTTTAATTCCCTGACATCAGAAAAACTCAATCTCTGAAATGAATTCAATAACTGATTGTCAACTACCCTCAGTGATAAGAATATTCCACAGATTCTGTTCTTTGATTGAAGAAATTTGCCCTGATTAGTCCTAAATAGGTCAACCATTTAGGAATAAGATCAGGGGAAATCTGGTTCAAGATTCTCTCAGCCAGGAGAAGACATCACTGCCTTTCACCACTCTTCTGTTCCTAATTGTGTTGAAGGTTAACTGGGGTCACATTGAGGTGCCAATTATAAGCAAGTGACAAGGTAACCCTATGCATATCACCGATCATTATTGTGGAGCATAGGTAATTTGACACATCAGCTCATGAATAAATGTGGTCTGCATGCAAATATGGACTGTTTCATTTGCCGCAGAGCTCTGAATGGAATTGAACGTGATGCAATTATCAGCAAACATTTGCATGTCTCATGTTACGACGGAGGAAAGTCATTGATAAAGCAGCTGAAGATGATTAGGTCTAAGATGGTGTCCTACAGTGATACATTGGCTGATACTTTCAACAATCACAACCATCAAACTTTGTATGTGGAATAGTTCCAACCAGTGGAGGGTTTTCCCCTGCTGCCTATTGACTATTTTTACCACGGCATCCTGATGTTGCACTTGGTCAAATGATCCCTTGATGCCAAGGGCATTACTCTTAAATTTAACTCTTCATGATTGGCTGTGATGTCATCTAGAAGTCCTGTTAAATTCTAAACTTGGCAAAGGAAAGAAGATTATTGATGTGTACTATATTCATAACACTGAAAGTGGTGACAGATCCTTTCACTTTGCTAATGAGTGAAGGCGACTGTGGTTTCATTTGCCAGAATGGAATAGTCTTTCTTTTCGAAAACAGGTCATACTGCCACACTAACAGCTTTTAGTTGTATTAGTTAATTGTATTGGAACAGGTTTGCTAAAGTTGTAGCTTCTACTGGACTGTGAGTCTTCATTACTACAGGCTTGTCTGGTCTAATAAAATTTACCATATACAGTGCTCTTCACCATTTCTTGATGTTCCTCTTGTCCTTCAGCATAGTGGTGGTCATGGGTTTAAGAATTGCTGTCCAAGTGTACTGGATAACTGCAGTGCACTTTGTGGATAGTATACTCTATAGCAAAAGTTCATCAGCAGTGGATACTGCTAGTATCTAGGCTGGTGGTTTGGGATCAAGCTGGTAGTTTTCCCTGGATGGCACTGCATGTCTCGAGCATTGTTGGAGCTGTCCTCATCCAGGCAAGTATAGTAAGACATCAGATTCCTGACTACTATCTTGAAGATGATGAAATGGCTTTGGGACATCAGGAGACGAGTCATCCACCACAGAATACTCAGTGGATGATCTGCTCCTCTGGCCGCTGCATTAATTTGGTTGATCCAGTCGAGTTACGGGTGACCTACAGGGTGGTTATGGTGAGGTGATGACATTCCTTGTACAGGGTTAAATGGTGAGGGTCCTTTGTTAGGGATGATATTACCTTGCACTTCTGTGGCACAAATGTTACTTGATACTAATCAGCCCTTATCAGGGTTGGTAAAGGTGATAAAGAAAGAAATTCTAGAAAATGCAGCCTTATTACTTTTCCCATTCCAGTTTTTCATTCATCTTTGTACCCATATTTCATTTGTACACATACTTCACACAGATAGATTATAAATGACAAATTTTTAACACTCTCCTACCAGTCAAAAGCACTGCCATTGAAGTCTTTCTGTTTCTCTAAAACTCAACCTGCTGTCATGTTTTGGTTCCTTCATTGTCTCCACTTCTGCTTTTCTGATTTAGATTTCAGATTTATTGTTAGAGTACATACATGACATTACATACAACCCTACGATTCTTTTTCTTGCGGGCCAGGTAGAATTGCTATCTCTTGGCAGTGCAAAAATAACTGACTCAACATCCACATGTAAATAAATAAAGAAATGTAAACAAACCGACTGTGCAATAGAGGAAAAAAAAATCAATAAAGTACAAAACTAAGTGTCCTTAAATGAGTCCCTGATTGAGATTCTTGTTGAAGTGTCTGATGATGGAAGGGGTTGCAGCTGTTCCTGAACCTGGTGGTGCGAGTCTTGTGGCACCTAGACCTCTTTGCTGATGACAGCAGTGAGAACAGTGTGTGTGGGTCGAGTGCTGTTTTCCAAAGACAGAGTTCCCTGTAGATGTGCTCAATGTTGGGGAGGGTTTTACCTATGATGCACTGGGCTTTGTCCACTATCTTTTCCAGGGCTTTTTGCTCAGAGGCATTGGTCTCCCCACACCAGACTGTGATGTAGCCGGTCAGCACACTTTCCACCATTCATCTGTAGAAATTTACCAAGGTTTCCAATGTCATGCCAAACCTCTGCAAATTACTGAGGTAAGTAGAGGTATTGACGTGGTTTCTTCACAATGCCATTTTAATGTTGAGTCCAGTAAAGATCTTCTGATATAGTGACTTAGAAGAACTTAAATTTGCTCACCCTCTCTACATCTGATCACCGGACTGGTGACCTTGAGTGTGAGGTTGTTGTTGGTAGACCATTCAGCCAAGTCTTCAATCTCCCTCCTGTATGTTGTCTCATTGCCCCTTTTTTGTACAACCCACTATCATGGGACCATCAACGAACTTGTACATGGTGTTGCTGTCATTCTGAGCCACACAGTTGTCAGTGTAAAGTGAATAGAACAGGGGGCTAAGAACAATGCCCTTGGTGCTCTGGTACTGATGGAGATAGTGGAAGAGATGTGCTTATCAATCCTCACTGATTGTGGTCTAGAGGTGAGAACTGCTGCTTGAAATGTATTTTACTCTTTTTTCCTTAATACTTATGAAAGATCATTGAAATCTTGTTTACATCTCCACTGATGTTCTGCTCCTGATGCATTATTCTGTGCATATATCATTTTCCTGCATCTACAAATTTTTATTTTCCATTGCAGTAACTTGGGCTTAATTAGCATAATTTGACCTGTGGAGGGCACTCTATTATTGAATTATCACATTATACACTGAAAAAAAGATTTTAAAAATAGCTTTATGTTTTTTCCAAAAACTCTATTGGCAAAGGACACCGCGCCATCACTTCAAAATTCAATACCAAGTGAGGCCTGAGTTGTTACATTATCCTCAATGTCATTGCTTCTGCAATCTCTTTGATGGTGGGGTGCTTTTGAGTAAGTGGTAGAGAAGGAGTGGTGCGGTAGCTCAGGGCCCTGAAGGAGAGTTAGCATGAGGGGAAAGGCTTTACTTAAAGATGATCTGCTTGAGGTGAGTTCCCATCACAGGACTCTGTGATCTGGGAGGTAAATAGGAATTCAAGGTTTGTGCCTGATAATTCAGCAAGGATGGGGGTCATGAAGGGCTGGAGTAAATTATGGGGGTTAGGTCTATAAATGATGGAGGGGAGGAGGGTAATTACAACGCTCAGGTTCAGGAGCAGGGAATGTTTCAAGGGTTGGACATGATTGGTATCAGTACTTGGTTGGAGTGTGTGGAGGTATTTCATTTAGTCTCTCAATCAGAGTGGTTGCATTAGAGAGGGATCTCAGCAATCAGGGGCTCCATGGAGGACAGCCAGAGATTTTAGAGAAGAGGGAATAGTCCTGGATTGAGCTAGAATCACTGATTGTGTCAAGAGCAAGGGTTGAAGTAGGTAAAAGTCAGTGTCCAATTCTGGAGGCTGGTCTTGGAGTTCATCTTAGGCTTTGGGTCCCATGGGATTGAATTTGTGGGCGGGAGGGGGGGTGGGGGAGAGGTGAAGAGTATTTTAAAGTCCCACCTGAGATGGATTCCCAGCATGGGGTGCACTGAGACAAATGTTATTTACTGAGAGAGTTTCAAAGCCTGCTATATAGCATAGATCAAAAATATAGAAATGGTGTGGATGAATATATTACAGCCATTGGATAGCATTGACATGTTAAGCTCCTTCCTGTGACAGGGCATCAAGCACAATTAAAAATCATAAACTTTATGAACCTCCTTGTCAATCTTTGATTTACCTTAGAGAATGTATCTCTGTTAAAAATGAGTCATGCATAATTTCATTTTCTGACCCTCATGTTTGACCCTTAGCTTGTTCCCTTGATAATTATCCACAGCCTTGTCAATTGATTCCTGGTTAATGAGAGAAAATTCTACTTGATTATAAAATGTTCTTGAGTTCACAGAATACAGACAGCCCATCTTTGTTGAAATGCTCTCTTTTGACTTTACTGCTTTCTGATAGCTAAAAAAAAAATCAATCAATAAGAATGGGAACTTGGATGAAATATCATATGGCTTCCTTACAGCCACCAAGCTCTTGATTTAATCCCATAACAATGGTATTTTGCTGTCCTTGCTAATTTGCCTTTTCATTGTAATCTTATACTCTAAATTGTGCTCTTTACACAGCTGAATAGAACACTCGAACATTTCAACACAGAAACAGACCCTTCTAGTCTGTGCCAAACTACTTTTCTGCCTAGCCCCCAGTCCATAGCTCTCCATATGCTCCCAACCACGTACCTGTCCAAATTCTTTTTAAATGTTAATATTGAGCCCGCATCCACCACTTCAGCTGGCTGCTCATTCCATACTCCCACCACTCTCTATATGAAGGTTTCCCCTTATATTGTCCCTAAACTTTTTCCCTTTCACTCTTAATCCATGTCCTCTAGTTCGTATTTCATCTACCCTTAGTGGAAAAAAGCCCACCTACATTTATTCTGTCCATACCCCTCATAATTTTAAATACCTCTATCAAATCTTCCTTCATTCTTCTACACTCCAGGTAGTAAATTCCAAACCAGTTTAACCTTACCTTGTAACTCAGTTTCTGATGTCCAGGCAACATCCTAGTAAATCTTCTCTATCTTATTGATTTCTTTTCTGTAGTTAGGAGACCAATACTGTACACAATACTCCAAATTTGGCATCACCAAGTCTTTACAACTTTACCACAACTCCTATATTCAATACTTTGATTTATATAATGTTAGAGATGACAAATTGGTCTGTTTGCAGAAGAACCCTTCTCACTACATTAGGTATTTTGTGACAAATAAACTTCAACAAAGTAATTGAAACTGAAACAATCAATTTCTCCTGGATAGTGCCTTTTAAAATTCTGGCCTTCAAAAATGACAAATCAGCATTCTAAATGACAAATGAGAATCAAGATGAACAAATGATAAAAAGTAAAACTTTCTGTTACTTATAAAAAAACCCACTATAAATGGCACATGTTAACAGATTTTAAATCTGGATTCTATTTCCCAAAACACCTGTGGTCACATAGTAATCAGTATCTATAAGAAACAAACCCCATTCTTTGTAAACATCTTAAATGAATCAATAAAAAATACATATGGGAAGGAGGTGACCAAATGTCACAGATATTCCAAAATGTAAATGAAGAAAAATCCATTTTTAATAAATAGACGAAATCTTGACTACATAAAGTGCTCCATTAAAATAATGATTCCCAAAGTGGGCGTTGCCACCTGCTGTAGGCAATGGAAAGATTTACGTGGGTGGTGAGGGAAAATGGGGGCATTCCAGATCTTCAGTCTTCTTGCTATTCAGCCTGCTGCCAAGTTTAATAAAGAAGCCAGTGCAGTAATTTTCTGACCAGACTCAGTAGTGAGAAAAATAAACGGCAAAAAGATGTTCTCGCGAGAGTTGGTCTCAGTGGCTCCCATGTTGTACTGGCATCATTAACCCCTGCTCAGTGCCACTGCTAGGCCTCCATTCAGTGCCGCCACTATACCCACCTCTCAACACTGCCACTATACCCCCCTTCACCACTGCCACTACACCCCACCTCTCAGCACTGCCACCACCCTCCCCACTTGGCTCAGTGCTGCCATTAACCCCCAACCCACGCTCAGTACCACCACTTAATCCCCCGTCCCTAGCACCATTGTTTGGTCGGGGGGGGGGGGGTGCGCTCGAGATGTGGCCTGGAGGCCAAGGGGGAGGCAGCCCGAAAAAGTTTGGGAACCACTGTATTACAATAGTTTCTTGCATTGCCAGGTCAGAAGTTTGTGCTATAACTTTCTGGTATTTTGAGCTGTTAGTGTGGTGGCAAAATCAATAAACCATTAGGGCCCCTTAAGTGAAAAACAGAATCATCAATCTATCTCCTAAACTAATGGAGATTTAAAGATTCAGAAAGTAACAAAGTAGTGAGAGAGAAAGTGAGTGAATTTGAGTGCCATTAGTTACAGTAAAAGAAATAAAGGAAAAGATTGGATAAATATAAAAAAATTAGATATTGCCAACAAAATAATTTTAAAAAAGCTTCCATAACCACATACAGTATGCAAGAATGGATTTAATATCGTCAAATATTTCTTTTGTGGGTGCTAAGATTGTATCACGACATCAATAATCATTATTAAAATCATATGTACACTTTCAATTTCTCGAGGCATTTAAGATTCTGAGAGGAACTGGCAGAATTAAGGTCTGGAGGTCATTTCTCTGAACTGAGAATCTAGAATTAAAGGCAAGCCTGAGGATATGGAATTGGCCACCTAGGCCTGAAATTAGGAGAAGTTTCAAATGGTTCTATTCTACAGGGCTATGAATGCTTAGTTGGGAAAAGAGTACATCCTTTCAATTGATGGCCTGTTTCAGGGCTGGTGCTAGCTCTCATTAATCATCATGTGTAAATAGCTGTGGTACCGGAGCTGCTGTTACAGCAGTACTGCTTGCTGGTGCAGACCTGGGGAGAGCAGGGAGTGAAGATTCAGCAGACCCGCGTGGTTAAACAGCCCAGTCTGACTGCTGTCAGCTCTATACAGGCTTTAAATGGCTAGTTAAAGGAGGTTTTATTTAAAAGGTGGTTTTATTTAAAAATTCTGCGACCGTAGGGTCTGCGCCCAAGTTGGCAGCACCTATGATTGGTGGTAGCCCTGAAGAATTGCAGACTCCGGGGAAGCAGAAGACTGGTGCAGAGCATCAGAAAATAGGGACAACGTTCTCTTTTTGAGAAAGAGAAGCAGAGGAGACGACGTACAGAATGGTGACCACGGCGGTGGACCGCTTAGGGGGTTCTGTGGCTAAAGAACGCACAGGTGGTGGGCTGCTGGCAACTCAATGAGGAAACCACGGAGGCTACAGGCTGCTGGTGACTGCGGATGAAGAATTCACACTAGGTGGAGGACTTATGGAGACTGGCTTGAGACTGGCTGAAGGGGTACCAGGTATTGGAACTGGGATGCAAGAGGGTGTCGAGGGCACTGAAGGTTTCCTGATCACACCAGAGGCTTGGATCTGGCACTCGGGCTGCTAATGGTTTGAATTGGACTCTCTGTAGCTCTGTAGGTCACAGCACTGCTGGTGGTGATTCACGGATATTCGGTGACCATTTGGACGCTCTTTTGCTTCTTTTTCTCTAACTGTAAGAGGCACTTCAGGTCATTTCTGCTGATGGCGAATCTGTCTGCCTTATGGCAGATGAAAGCAAATTCCATGCAATATTGTTCTGTTTTTATTACATGGCAATAAAGGAATCTTAAATTATTCATTCAGGGTCCATCCTCCTCAAATTTCCACTCACTTCACTTGAAGCTCCACTAAAAAAAAACCTGCCCCAATTTATCTCCCAAAAACATATCTATATACAATCACAACATCATGTGTCACATCTGTGCAACTGCATAAATTGGCCATCAGAGGAACTCAGTCATTTTCTGTTGAGATGAAGGAAGCAGAGGGCCAGCAGCAGCAGACAGGAGACACAGTAAGACGTTCTGAAGCAGTCCTCAACCTTGATGTACAGTTTTGACCTGAAATGCTGAGAGTCAGTTTCCTTCCATGGATGCTGCCTAGTTCCTCGAACAGGTTTTTTTGTATCAGCAATAACAGTGTGGTGGAAAGTTTCTACCAGGACAACCACAAATAGGAGTAGAAGGAAAAAGAAAATATGACACTTTGGAATAATCTTTACCTTAAATTCAATTGTTTATGGTCAAATACCTAAAGGCAGGTAACAACTTAGGTTTGCATGCTATCCAAGCAAATCAATCTATAAGTAGTACATAAGGTCATGCAAAAAGCATAGTGTTACAATAAAACTAAAGTGCAAGGTACAGAATTGCAAAAGATGAAATACAAGGTTTGGTGGTTAATGAGAAAAGTAGTTAAACAGCATTGTTGTGCACTAATGGGAGGTCCATTCAAGATTCCGAAAGCAGGTGGAGAGAAACTGTTCTTGAATCTGAAGGTGTGTGCTTTGAAACTTATGTATCCAACTGCGCTGGGTAGGTCACGTCTCCAGAATGGAGGACCATTGCCTTCCCAAGATCGTGTTCTATGGCGAGCTCTCCACTGGCCACCGAGACAGAGGTGCACCAAAGAAGAGGTACAAGGACTGCCTAAAGAAAGCTCTTGGTGCCTGCCACATTGATCACCGCCAGTGGGCTGATCTCGTCTCAAACTGCGCATCTTGGCGCCTCACAGTTCGGTGGGCAGCAACCTCCTTTGAAGAAGACCGCAGAGCCCACCTCACTGACAAAAGACGAAGGAGGAAAAACCCAACCCAACCCCAACCCACCAATTTTCCCTTGCAACCACTGCAACCGTGTCTGCCTGTCCCGCATCGGACTTGTCAGCCACAAACGAGCCTGCAGCTGACGTGGACATTACCCCTCCATTAATCTTCGTCCGCGAAGCCAAGCCAAAGAATCTCCTGGAAGGGGGAGACCAAGGTGTGAATGGATATCCTGCAATATGTTGCCTCCTTTCCTGAGGCAGTGGGAGGTGAAGATAGGTTCAAGAGAGTGGCTGGTTCATATGATGGCTTGAGCAGCATTCAGCTCAAGAAATAGTCAATTACTCCCATCATTTTACTGTATCCGTGCTGCTAAAATAAATTATTTCAAGAGAGTGACTTTGCTTAAAACGAACATGCACCTTCATGCCCATAAACATCATGCGGAAGCATCCAAATCATTCTCCGTCTCAAGAGAGATCCCACATCATTAACAAATCAGTATTATCAAAATGAAGCCAACTGAACTATGCCTGTCACTGTGCCCTGCCTTCAGTTTTGATGCTTTATGCTTGTTTCACCTTAATCACCTCACTAGAAGGTGAATGCTGCTTCTTTGATCAGCTGTTTCTATTTAAAAGCCTGCTGCTTCTCAGTAAATATCCCAGTTAAAAAAAAACAACTATTTAAGATCAGAATAATAGAAAATGCTATAGTTACACAGAGGTCAGAAAGGCACTTAATTTCCTCTTGATTCAATACAACATGAGGGCAGCAGTTGTCATGGTCAAACTTTTAATTTGATCAAGACTTACTTGAATCGCTTAGTTGAAATTGGAAGCAACTTTGAAAAATTGAAACTCTGTTGACCCAGCCATCTATCCAACTATAGACCTAATTTCATACTTCCTCGAACAGAAATAGATTCGAGTCCTCCAACAAACTCTCAGGGAGAAGAGAAACACATCATTAGGGCATTAGCATAATGTGCTTCAAGCTTATTTATCTCCATTCTGCCAAAACAAAGATTTTGCTTTCTAAACAGGAGTATTTTATAGATTTTTAATTGCTGATCACTAAAATCACCTTAAAAATGTCCTACCATGTACCACATTTTAGATAAAACCTCTTTAACCCCTGTTTGACAACATGCTTCAAGCATACAAAACCATGCAGTACAACATATTACTGAAAATTCATTTTCTGCATTTGCACTTGGGACTCCTTCCCCGCTAATCTTGGTGCAGTCAGTGACAAGCATGGTGAAAGGTTTCACCAGAACATTGCTACCATGGAAAAGCAGTATCAAGGCAACAGGGATCCATCAATCCTGGCCAACTATTGTTGGACATTGACATGAGAGGCATCAGATGGTGAGCACAAATGCAAATTAGCAGCAAACATTTTTAGGTCAGTTGAATTAATGCAATGTGTCAACATCACGATGAGCTTAAACATGCTAAATTCAGTAAAAGTTAATTTAATATTTCTCAAACTTCCTATGTTATATAGCAATTCTGAAATGATCCTTGTGTTCCCAAATATATTTTCAGGAAGCAAACCTTTTGAAAAAAATTGTTGTTCAGTGTAACATTTGAATGGCAGAGACATCTCAAACAGCAAAATGTAGTACAGATTGCACTTCTGGTACCTGGGATCTTGTAGTATAATCACAAATTTAGGATAATTTATATCCTTTGCAAAGGTAATTTGAACCACATGGTATTGGCTCTGCCTCTCATATTGGACAGATCATAGCATCAGTCTGTACTATATTGGGTACCTAAGAAAGTACTACCAACTGAGTAAGTATGGGGTAGATGTATTGAGACTTTTAATATGTTAGTTGTTTTCCAAGTGTCCTGGTAAACTTGTACCTCTCACTTTGTTCGTTTTAGATTGGTCACATGGTTTGAGCTACCAAAAGAAAACAGACACACACGCCGAGAGCACTTCAGTTTATACAAATCTTTATTACTAAATCTAAAGCTGATTTCGAACTACAATATGCAAGCCCTTCCCAATTATACTTATCAACGCATGGACTGGTCCCAACTGCTGAAGCGAGGCAACGACCGCACACTTGTAGTAGGTTGTCGGGGCGCCAGTAGCAGCTTCTCCACCTCCCCCGACCGGGACGTTGGTTGGACTCTAGAAGTTCTTCTTCTTGCTGAGAGAAGTTTCCACCCCTCAGAGAGTCTCAAACAGTGGGACCATGGCTTATATTACCCAAAAATTGCTTACTCATAGCCCATCTCCCTGAATAAATGATTTACTTATCTTCAAGGTCTCCTGACAGTTTGCGACCAACAAAAGACAACTGCATCTCTGGGCCTTATGGTGTAAATTAGATCATGTCTACTGATTCATATGCATCTCTGGGCCCCATGGTGGAATTTAGATTATGTCTTCTGATTCACATGTGTATATTCTTGCATAAGCTGGTCTAAATCCTCCATTACACCAAGGCATTTATAAATAGAGTTGATGGAGGAAATGTGTGCGTGTGTGATGCCCTAAGCCATATTCAAAACTGTCTGTAGTTTCTTCTGGTGTTGGGCAGAACAATTACTGTAAGTTCTCATAGGTGTTAACATTTAGTTTGGAAATGGAGGTTTCAGCAAATGCTGCAATGAAACAAACTATTCTAATAACTGGTCTGTTTTGTTACCCCCAAAAAATATGCAGAAATGTTGGGAGAGGTGTGGGGGATGATCTAGGGTGCTTCCAAGGGGGTTGAGTATCTTGGATGGGCTGGTAAAGAATAGAATTCATGGAGGTCTTTTTTTGTGCAAGATGGTCACATGGCCCCATTGGGATCACATAGGGATCTGTTGGTAGAAACTTGCAAGGATGGTCTCAGTAAGGAATTATACCAAATGGATACAGTCTATAATTCAAGAAACCTCTCCCTATCCTTGAGAGTGAAAGTAAAAGTAAATTAAGTTTGTCAGGGGGATGGGAACCAGAAGATGGAGAATAGAGCAGATGGGAGAAAAGTGTAGTGATTTTGTGAGGAAGGTCAGGCAGGCAGTGGAGGGAACATAAATGTATTCAGTTGGAGAGTATGTAATGTGTTTATTCCAATATAAGAAGTGTTAGGAACATGGGAGATGAATTTAGAGCACAAATCAGTATGTGCAATTACAAAGTTGTTGCCATTACAGAGCCTTGGCTGATGCAAGGACAGGAATTGGCTGATACAGGTATCAGGCTTTGGATCAGTGGTTTTCAAACTGTCCCCCGAAACTCACATTCCACCTTAAGTAATCCCTATGCCACACGTGCTCTGTGATTAGTATGGGATTATTTACGGTGGTATGTGAGTGGAAGTCATTGCTCCAGACCCCATTGTTACTGAAATATTTTGCTTGAGAAAAATTGTCATTGGCCAATTTCCTTTGGAGTTATGAAACATAACAAGTCAATTAGGTATGATTAAAAGAGTGCTTTTCAAACCTTTTTCTTTCCACTCATAAACAGCCCCTTTCTAATCATAGAGTACTTGTGGCATAGGGATTACTTAAAGTGGAATGTGAGTTTAGGGGGGGCAATTGGTAAACCACTGATATAAATGTTTTAAAAGGGATAGGATGGGGATAGGGTAAAAGGCAAGGGGAGGGGAAAGTCGCAGTATTCTTTCTTTGGCTTGGCTTCGCGGATGAAGATTTATGGAGGGGTATGTCCACATCTGCTTCAGGCTCGTTGGTGACTGACAAATCTGATGTGGGACAGGCAGGCATGGTTGCAGCGGTTGCAAGGGAAAAGGGAGGACGTTGTCAGGGGATTGTGGACTGAGCCAGTCAGTGCGGGTGGAATTCAGGAACAGGAAGGGAGTGATCACTAAATTGGGAGTACCCTATGGACTCCAAATATCTGTCGGGACACTGAAGAGCAGATAAGTAGGCAGATTTTGGAATAGTGCAGAAATAAGAGGATTGTTGTTATAGGAGACTTCAACTTCCCAAATATTGACTGGCACCTTCTTACTGCGAGGGATAGAATGGGCAGAATCTGTCAGGTGTGCCCGAGAAATTCCTGACGCAGTATGTGGAGCAGCTGACTAGAGGAGATGCAATTCTGGATCTGGTATTGGGTAATGGACCTGGTCAGGTAACAGACCTGTCAGTAGAGAAACATTTTGGTGAAAGTGACTCCCTGACCTTTAGTATGGCTATGGACAAGGATACAAGTAGATCAAATGGAAAACTATTTAATTGGGGAAGGGCTAACTACGATGGGATTAGGCAGGAACTGGGGAGAGTAAATTGGCAACAGACATTCTCAGAGAAATGATGGAGTAATGTGGAGGATGTTTTGAGACTACTTGTGTGTGTTCTGGATAGGTTTTACCCACTGAGACAGGGAAAACATGGTAGGATAAGGGAATCATGGTTGACAAAGAGGTGAGGAATCTAGTTAAGAGGAAGCAATCAGAGGATTTAGCAAGCAAAATGCAGGAAAGACTCATGAGAATTATATGGTAGCCATGAAAGAACTTAGGAGAGCTAGAAGATGACATGCATAGGCCTTGGCAAGGAGAATTAATGAAAACTCTAAGGGTTTCTATGCATACTTGAAAAATAGAAGGATGATGACATTGAAGGTGGGGTCAATTAAGGATAAAGGAGGCAAGGTGCCCGGAGGCAAAGGAGTTTGGAGAGGCCCTAAATTAATACTTTGCTTCAGAGTTCACCAGAAAGAGATCCTTAGTCAATGTAAGGTTAGCATAGAGAAATCTTATGTTTTGGAATATGTTGAGTATAAGGAGGAAGAAGTACTGCATCTTGTTACAGACATTAAGATTGACACATCCTCAGGACTGGATGAAAGATACCCAGGTAACTGCAGGAAGAGATTGCTTGGCTTTGTCAATGACTTTTGCATCCTTCCCAACCACACGGGAGGTACCAGAGGATTGGAGAATGGCAAATGTGGTCACCTTGTTTCAAATAGGTAAGAGGAAGAATCCTGGGAATTATAGATGAGTGACTGTTACATCAGTGGTGGGCAAACTATTGGAGAGGATTCTCAGAGACATAATTTATGAGCATATTAAGAATATTAAGCATAGTCAGCATGGCTTTGTGAAGGGTCAGTCCTTCCTCATGAGGAAGCGACAAAATAAATTAACCATATAACTATATAACAATTGCAGCATAGAAACAGGCCAACTTGGCCCTTCTAGTCCAAGCCAAACACTTTCTCCCACCTAGCCCCACCAACCTACACTCAACCCGTAACCCTCCATTCCTTTCTGTCCATATACATATCCAACTTTTCCTTAAATGCTAATATCGAGCTGGCCTCCACCGCTTGGTCTGGAAGCTCATTCCATACCGGTAGGGCAGAAGGTGAGGTGTATATGGATTTTAGTGAGGCTTTTGACAAGGACCCACTTGGTAGACTATTTCAGAAAGCCACGAGGCATTCGATCCATGGAACCTTGGCTGTGTGTATAGTGGAGAGCATTCTGACTGGTTGCATCTGGTATGGAGGAGAGGACAATTACAAATTAGTGAGAGTTGTGAACTCTGCCAGAATCATCATAGCTATCAGTATCCAGTCAATCGAGGGCACCTTCGAGAGGTGGTGTCTTTACAAAGCAGCCTGCATCTTCAAGGACCCTCACCACCCTGGCCATGCCCTCTTCACACTGCTACCATTGGGAAGGAGGTACAGAAGCCTGAAGATGAACCACACACACACACTTAATTTTCTCTTATTTTTGCAATTATTTATTTTTAAATGTAATTTTATAGTGATATTTGCACTGTAATGGCTCTAAAGGTTGTCATAGCAAAATGGTGGTAGTGAGGATGAGTTCCCACTGCTGCACAAATGCTCTTCATGGAGGGCATCTCAAACAGCCTCTGAGAACTAAGTCCAACTCCAGGCTTTCATATATGGCGTAGTTCTTATGCCCAGCAGAGCTGTTCTCACTGACATAAGGGGCAAAGGCAGGCCACTGGCACCTTAAAACCAGTTCCTCCGGGCAGATGGGACTTGCTAATGACAGACGGTAACTCATCTAGGAGAGGGAAAACTCCGATTTCAAATCTCTGCTGCCTTGTGGCTATACCTGCTCATGGGAAAAGTTTTGGGAGTAAACCCCAAGGAAAAATCCAGAGTCGGAATCCCAAAGGTGGTTGACTGTTGTACTCACCGGCACCAAATTGTATCAACCTTTGTCATTAGTATGGACCTGTCATTAGCATGGTGGAGGGGGGGGGGTGGTGTACCACTGCATGGGCAACAGATGGATCATATAAACTTATTCCTGGCTTGTGCCCTGGAGAGGCAACTCCACAGTGACTACCAGAGACACAATACCCATAGTCGACTACAGCCAATGGAAGCCAAAGAAGAAGAATGCTGCGACAAAACAATGGATTTAGTGACATGTTCATGACAATTAATTCTGATTCTGAGAACTGACTTGCCTGCAGAAAACAGAGGGTAGTAGTGGATGTAACATATCCTTCCTGAATGGAGTTCTGGGATCCCTGCTTTTTGTGATTTTTATAAATGACCAGGATGAAGAAATGGTGGGATGGGTCAGTAAGTTTGCAGATGACACAAAGTTTGGAGGTGTTGTGGATAAATGTCATAGATTACAACAGGATATAGATAGGAGGCAGAGTTGAGTGGAAAAGTGGTAGATAGTGTTCAATCTGGGTAGGTGTAAAGAGATGCATTCGGTTCTTTTTTTCCAATATTTCAGAAATCAGAAACACTTCTGTAATGGAAGATTTAAACCATGTTTTTTTACTTTTGCAGCTTTTGCTTCTGCAAGGCTGAGAACCTGCTTGTTTTCTACTTTTGCAGCTTTTGCTTCTGCAAGGCTGAGAACCTGCTTGTTTTTTAGAATCAGCAGACATAATCTAATTTACACTATGAGGCCCAGGAATGCAGTTGAATAGGAAAAGACATAATCTAATTTACACTATGGGGCCCATGGATGCATATGAATTAGTAGATACACCTAAATTCCACCATGAGGCCCAGAGATGTAGTTTTCTTTTGTTGGTCGCAGACTGTCAGGAGACCTTGAAGATAATTAAATAATTTGTTCAAAGAGATAAGCTATGAAGTAAACAACTTTTGGCTAATTTAAGCCATGTGGTGGCAAAATCTCTCAGCAAGAAGAAAAACTTCTAGAGTCCAGCTAACGTCCCGGTCGAGGGAGGTGGAGAAGCTGCTACCGGCGCCCCGACAACCTACTACAAGTGTGCAGTGGTTGCCTTGCTTCAGCAGTTGGGACCAGTCCATGCATTGATAAGTATAGTTGGGAAGGGCTAGCATATTGTAGTTTGAAATCAGCTTTTGAATTTGTTTTTTTAAAAACTTTATTTATTCGTTCAAAATACAGATAATAGGTAACATATATAACAATAAACTAAGCATGAACGATATATTTTATATATATAAAGGAAAAAAAAGAAAGAAAAAGAGAAAAAAGGAAACCCCCCTTTCAGCCAACTCTCCTAAGGAGAGCCATAAAGAGAAAAAAAATTAAAGAAAAATTAAGCATACATATTAAGATCTAATCAATGTAAATCAAAATGTAAATATTCTGAATATAACAATCACTTATTAATAAAAAAATATAGTTATCACGCGAAACATGTGATTTTTTTCCATTATTCAACAATATTTCATCTCATTATGCCATCTATTAATATCAATTATATTTGTATCTTTCCACGTACTAGCAATACATTTTTTCACTACAGATAATGCTAAATATACAAAAGCAAGTTGAAATTTATATAATCCCAGACCTTTCAGAGGTTGAAAACTACCCAATAAAAATACTGTCAGATCTAAAGGTATTTTAATCTTATACAGGTATTCCAGAGACAATTGTACTTTCTTCCAAAAAGATTGTATATATATACATGACCAATCCGCATGAAAAAAAGTTCCAACAGTATTACCACATCTAAAACACAAATCTGGTTCATGAAAACCATATTTTTTTTTAGCTTTTCAGGTGTTAAGTATAATTGATGTAAAAAATTATAATTAATCATTGCATAACGTGCATTTATCAGTCTAGTTACACTATCATAACAAATATCTGACCAATCATCCTCAGAAAAAAATCAAATGAATCTCTGCGGACTGTTTAAACCTCGAACATTAAAAGTAGCAAACCTCAACTTTGACAGATCTACTAATATTATTAAGAACTAATAATATCAAAATATAAAAACTCAAATCAATGTAAATAGGCCCTCCAACAGGAGAAAAAGAAACCACAAATTAAAGACTAAATAAAATGAAAATGAAAACAATAGAAAAAAAGATAAAGTAAAAAAAAAACCCCAAAAAATCTACCAAAAGATAGTAATCCCTAAACCAAACTTGGATGTGAACTTAATTCATGCAGTAGAAGGAAATAAAGCACCTACAGTAGCAGTTGCTTTAGACGCAGAGAAGGCCTTCGACAGAGTAGAATGGAATTATTTGTTCAAAGTATTGCAAAAATTCAGTTTACCGGAGAAGTATATTAATTGGATTAAAGCATTATATAAGGGACCGTTAGCGAAAGTGACAGTAAATGGACATGTATCAAACAATTTAACTTAAGCAGGTCAACGCGGCAGGGATGCCCACTATCACCGTTATTGTTTGCGCTAGCTATAGAACCACTAGCAGAATTGATAAGAATAGATAATAATATAAAAGGAATAAAAATAAAAGACAGGGAATACAAAATCAGTCTATTTGCGGATGATGTTATAGTGTACTTCTTTCTTTGGCTTGGCTTCGCGGACGAAGATTTATGGAGGGGGTAAACTTAACAGAACCAGAACTATCAATAAAAGAATTATATAAGAAATTGAAGGAATATGGAGAAGTGTCGGGTTACAAGATAAACGTAAATAAAAGTGAAGCAATGCCTATGAATAATGCGGATTTCTCAAAATTTAAGAAGGAATCTCCATTCAGATGGCAAATGCAGGCAATAAGATACCTAGGTGTACAAATAAACAAAAATCTAGGCCAATTATATAAACTCAATTACAATCCACTAATGAAAAAATTACAGGACGATTTAGAGCATTGGAAAGATCTACCACTAACACTGATAGGAAGGATAAACTGTATTAAAATGAACATTTTTCCAAGGATACTATACTTATTTCAGGCATTGCCAATACAACTGACAGAAAAATTCTTCAAAGAGTTAAAGAAAATAATAAGGAAATTTTTATGGAGAGGGGGGAAACCGAGGATAGCACTAGATAAATTAACAGAATGGTATAAACAAGGAGGCTTACAATTGCCAAACTTCAAAAATTATTATAGAGCCGCACAATTAAGATACCTATCAGATTTTTATCAAACAAGGGAAAAACCAGACTGGACGAGATTAGAATTAGATAAAATAGGGGAAAAGATACCTGAACACATATTATATAAATGGGACGAAAAATTGGTACAACATAGAACTTCTCCAGTATTACATCATCTCCTCAATATTTGGAAGAAGATTCATGTAGAAAGAAATAAAACAAATTATCAATTACCAAAACTAATATTGACGCAAAATAAGCTACTCCCTTTTACAATAGACAACCTTTCCTTTAGAAAATGGGAAAAAAAAGGATTAAAAGAATAGAAAATTGTTTTTCAGGAAGTAGATTCTTATCCTTTGAACAAATGAGAGATAAGTACAATATAACTGGAGATACAGCGCTGGCATATTACCAACTGAGATCCTACTTGAAAGATAAATTAGGAAGCAATTTGAGTTTACCAGAGGGAAGTAACCTTGAATATGTGATTACAGATACAATGTTAATCAAAAGATTTATAACAAATATGTATATTAAACTGCAAGAAAAGGAGAATGAGGAAACAAATGGTAAAACTAAACAAAAATGGGAACAAGATTTAAATATAAAGATAAAAAAGGAAACATGGGAGAAATTATGTTCTGGAACGATGAGAAATACAATAAATACGAGGCTACGTATGATACAATATAATTGGTTACACAGACTATACATTACGTCGCAGAAGTTAAATAAATGGGACCCAACAGTATCTGATAGATGTTTTCGATGTAAAAAAGAAATGGGAACAACAATTCATGCAATCTGGACATGTGAGAGAGTAGAAAAATTTGGGATGATCTCAATCAGATATTAAATAAAATAACAGAAAACAATATACCAAAGAATCCAGAGATCTTTCTCCTAAGTAACATAAAAAACAAAGAATTTGGAATTGATTTGGAGGATGCACAAAAAAGATTTGTTAAGATAGCCCTAGCCGTAGCAAAAAAATGTATTATGTCAACCTGGAAATTGGAAGATAATTTGAAAATACAACAATGGTATATAGAAATGAATAAATGTATTCCATTAGAAAAAATAACATATAGTTTAAGAAATAATATTGAAATATTCGAACAAGTATGGGAGCCTTACATTAAATACAATAGCGAAAACCTACCGGGAACAAACATTACCTAAGTTGATGGAAGGAGAAGGAAAGAAAAGAATGGACTCAGTAGAATTTCTGGTGTATTTTTGTTGAATGACAACATTGTCTGACTGGCTTAATGCAACCTAGATTGTATACCTAAAATGGATGAGAGGGGGGGGGGTGGCTTGGGAGGGGGGAGGGGGGGGGAGAAAAAAGTCACTGTATATGTGTGAAAAAGAAAAAGTGTATATCATGGCTAATGTGATTTATGGTGTGAAAAACAAAAAAATTTAAAAAAAAAACCAAACTTGGATGTGGATCACCCACCAGTGGCTGATGACTAATAGAACATAGAGCAAATCTCTCCCTCTCCAGCCAAACAAAGAATAACAAGACATCATAATGACATAAAAATAAAGTAAGAATAAGAAAGCTATTCATCCAAGAGATTCCAAACTCGGCGACCCCATTTCAAGAGAAGTTAGACTCTTTCAATTCCCATTTCTCCCATTTCTTCCATTTCCAGAACAACCAGATTTTTCTTTAGGAGACAATGGTGGACTACGTCTTTGTCCTCTTACATCTGGCAACGAATCAGCAAAAATCATTGTTTCACGCTCATTCTCAAAAAACCGAGATTGAAAGTCTCCACAAAACGCCGTCAACATTGCCGGACAGCGGGGGCGTGGCAAGATGGCGTAAGGATCAGATGTGCCTTCCAGTCCTCTCCTGACTCTATCTTATTGTTTTGTCTAGAAATGCCCGTAAAAATTCTTTAAAAGTTTAGATAACTTCAGTGCTGTTAATTTAACTTCTGACGGTACAATTGGTGAAAAAGAGCAAAAAAAAAAGACAACAGATCATCAAAAAACTACATTTTCTAAAAGTTCAAGTTTTGGAGCCTACCTACAGAAAAAAACATCGGGACTCAGCCTGAAATGGATCCCAGGAGAGAGATACAGCTTTCGGATGTAGAGATCAATGTTACATCGGTAGAGCCCCCTAAAGAGGGCGCCAAACAGCCTTTAGAACAAAGAGTTACTCAGGTTCGCACATGTGAAGTAGCATCTGACGGCAATGTTATGAATGAACGACTTGTGAATCTTGAATCTAAATTATCTTATACAATGCAGGGATTATCCAAGATTATGACTGAACTTGGTACTAGGTTTAATACTCTGGTGAAAATACATTCTCAACAGATGGCTGAGTTTGGAGCTTTTAAGCTTGAAGTGAGAGATAAATTTAATTCGTGTGAAGAAGATATAGACGAAATACGGGATCAAGTTTTTGATGTGACCAAAAGGGTCGAAGACTTACAAACTCAAAATAAAAATTTGGTGAAAAAGATTGATTATTTGGAAAACCAATCCAGACGGAAGAATATAAAGATTATTGGTTTGCCGGAAGGTATGGAGGGACCAGACCCAAGAAAATTTTTTACTGAATGGATTCCACAGGTGCTGGGTCAAGAACATTTCCCGGAAGGTATAATACTGGAACGTGCTCACAGAGCCTTGTGTAAAAGACCTATTTCAGGTCAAAGTCCAGGACCTGTTTTGGTTCGTTGCTTGAATTATTACGACAGAGAAATAATTTTACGAGTGGCTATTAGAAATGCACAACAGAGAAAATCACCCTTGATGATTCAAAATAATCGAGTTTTCTTCTATGCGGATTTGAGTCAAGAAGCTATGTTCCAACGACGGGAATTCAATCCTGCTAAAGAGTTGTTGTGGAAGAAAGGTTACAAGGCAACCTTTAGATATCCAGCTGTTTTGAAGGTTTTCCAAGATGGTTGCCAACCAAAGTTATAGCATTTGCTCAAGAGCTGCCAATTACTCAGTTTCAACAGAGACATAGTCCGCTGCGATCTCTAAGGAGACAAGAGATGGAAGAAAAGAGCCGTGCTCCAAGAAGGAATGGTTGTAATGGTGACTCGGCAGTTGGAGCTGATTAAAAGAAGAGTTGTCCTTTTTTTTTCTATTTTTTTTTTTAAAAAAAGGAATATTAAATAATGATGATGTTAGTTTAAGATGAAGTGAGAGTTGGGGGAGAGAACTGGATAGGCATTATTTCCTGAAAGTCATCTGCTACGTTTGAGTTATCTCACACCCATTTTTTTGGGGGAGTTACCGCATTGTGTGGTTTAGACGGGAGAGGGTACTTTTAACCTCCTACCCGTTTTTTTTTTCATTTTTTTTGTATTATTAGATTAAAGAGTGAAGGGTTTTTTTTTGTTTAAATATAAAAAAAGCATAAGAAAGTATTTGATTGTTTGAAAAACTAAAAATTGATGTGGTTTTTTTTTTGTAAAGTTTATTCAGTAGATAAGGAATATTTGAAATTTAAATGAGAATGGGATGGATAAGTTTTTAAAAATATTTTTTCTTTAACTTTAAGGTGAAAGGAGTGGTAATTCTGGTGTATATTATTTTGCTATTTTAGTTATAGAACGAAGGGAATAATGATGAAAGTTGTAAATTGAATTGTACAATTCTTAATGAGGCTTGAATTTTGTTTGTGGTTTATGCTCCATTTGTTGAAGATATAGATTTTGTTGTAAATGTGTTTTTATTATTTGGATATCTGAATTTTAACGTAATGATTGGGGATATTTAAATGTGGTATTGGAGCTTTTATTGGATAACTATTCAAGAGTAAAAGGGAAAAATGGTGGAAGAGTACTAAAATTGAATTGTACAATGCTTAATGAGGTTTGAATTTTGTTTTAAGATGGTGGTTTATGTAACTAATATGATGATAGATGTGAAGTTAGTTGATATTTGGTGAATGTTTATCTATAGAGAAAGTTTTTTTTTCATTTTTTTTCATGCTACAATTTTTTTTAAGAATTGATTATTGTTTAAGAATTTTTGATAGATAATGTTACTAACTTTACTAAGTTTTTATGTTTGAGTTAAATATATGTTTCATCTTAACCCCGTTTGTTAAATATATGCATTTAAGTTTGATTTAAATATGTTTTTTAAGTCTGATATTTTAGTAATAATTACTTTTCTTTTTGTTAGTATTTTAATCGGTTATGTTTTTGTTTTTTTTTGTAAGTGGGTTTTTTTCTCACATATATTATTAACTTTATTAATTCTTCACTCTTTATTTTGGGGGGGAAAGGGGGGGTTGGACTAATTTGAGTTGGGTTATTAAGGTGTAATAATTATTGGGGAGGGTATAGTTTATTTAGATTACTGATACTGTATTGTAATTTTATTATTTTATTCTTAATTTTTTTAAAATGTAATCCTATATGTTATTCATGTTATAAAATCTTAAATAAAGTTTAAAAAAAACACTGCCGGATAGCGAAAAGTAGACTTATAGCCTTTACGCCACAAAACTTCTTTAACTGGATTAAATCGACGCTGACGCTGAATAACCTCTTGACTCAAATCGGGAAAGAAAAAACTCTACTATTCTGAATCATTAACAGAACTTGTCGTTGTCTCGCATTTTGCACTGCTAGACGAAGTATTGTTTCTCTGTCCAAATAATTCAAGCATCGAATTATCACGGGTCTCGGTGATTGACCAGGCAGAGGTCTTCTTCTTAAGGCTCTATGAGCTCCCTCCAGAGAAAAATTCTTGCCCCAATATTTGTGGATCCATTCTGTAAAAAAACGAAGAGGATCTTGTTCTTCCATACCATCCGGAAACCAACAATCTTTATATTATTCCTTCTGTTTTGATTCTCCAAATAATCTACTTTCCTCTCTAACTCCTTCTTACATTCTCGCAATTCTTTAATGGATTTTTCCACCTCCATCACTTTTTCTGTATTAGAGGCCACTTGCTGTTTACATTCCAAAAAATCAGACTGAAATTTTAAAAAATCTTCAGAAAATGCTTCCACACGTGCATTAACTGTAGTGAATTCTGACCTCATACTACCTTTCATTTGAGCCAACTCTTGCATTATCGGCTGAGTGTCAGTATTTAACAGATTCAATTGTAATTCAGAAAGACTCAACCCTGCTTTCTTTAACGTAGGGTCAGAACCAGATAACTGCAGCTCCTGCTGCACCTCAACAGCAGGCATTTTAACAGATTTACTGCGAGTCTGAACTCCCAGCGATGACACCCCGACCTCCTCAGGAGATTGATGCTGGTCTCCCCACACAACTCACTGTTGTTTCAAGAACTCACGGATAAGATCGAGCTCTTCAGGTTGGAGTACTGCCTGAGTGGTTTCAAACAATGGTGTCATTTTCCTGTGTGCTCCCTCTGTTAGAGTTGGCAGGCTGCCAGAATCAGGATCCACTTCTTGGGAACAAGCACCTTCCTCCAGAGAACGAGTAATTCCAGCAATATCCTTCTCCTGGTAAGTAGTAGTCATTTTTTTTTCAGCTCCCACAGGCAATCTTTGTGGTTTAGACACAGAAGAAATTAAAGCTGAAGCTGTAGCAGGCTGTTTAGGCCCTAAATCTTCAACACTCCGAAAATGTAGTTTCTTCTGCATTTGAGGTTTAATCTTTTTACCATTAATGACCATAACAGTTCTTTAATACTTTAAACTAAGTTTTAAAAAAGTTTAAACTGGAAAACAAAGAGTTAAAAACGGGTTCTTAAAAGTCTGGCCATCGAGGTCAAGATTACACATCTAGACTCTATGTCATCTTGCCACGCCCCCCTTGAATTTGAAATAAAGACTTGTATAAACTGAAGTGCTCTCGGTGTGTGTGTCTGTTTTCTTTTGGTACCTCAAACACTGTGACCAATCTAAAATGAACAAAGTAAGAGGTATAAGTTTACTCAGGACCATTGGCGCAGTGAGCAGGGTTGGTCTCAAGATGTTTCGCTGAAAGAAAGAGGTGAGCCCTGATCAGTTCTTGATTCCGGGATGGACTTCCAAAGACGATGGGTTTGGCATGTTGGCCAATACCCTCTCTTTGTTGGGACCACCCCTCAGTTGGGATGAGAAGTTAGATCCATCAAGTGCACCTCTGGGAGAGTGGGTTGCCACTCTCCTTCGAGAAAGTAAATTTCCTGTTAAAAAGAGGATGCTGACAGATGGTTTTTGGCTGCTGGCCACAGCCTTACGCCACTCCTTTCAGCATGAAGCAGAATCAGTTCAGTGAGAAGTAGAATCTCAGCATAAGAGAGAGCAACTAGAGGAGGAGCTAGAAGCCCTGTGACAATGCTGTTCCATGATGAGTGAGATTGTTCGCACCAGTCAGGACAGAGCCAAAGAATGGGAGGATAAGCACGTCCAAACGATCTGCCATAATATTGAACTCCGGCAGCAGCTCTGTGCAGATAAAGAAAGACATGGAGTAGAACCCGATCCACATCATATTCGTGTCATGATAGGGAATGGCGACGATCCTGATGTAATTGATGATTGGGATGGGAATATCTGGAATGATGACAATGGTAATAATGCAGATACTCCTCAGCATGTGTCTAACATAGTAACCTCTACATCCGCTGTTCACGCCCACCTTGTAAGGCAGCAGATTTTCCAAACAGACGGAGAGGGAGAGGGGTGGAATGTAACTTACGAGATTGAAGAGGTAAATGATCCCATGATCTCACTAGAGGATCCAGGGGAAAGTACCCGAACCCCTGCTTATGCTCAATGGTACACCCCCTCTATGGGAAGGCCTAGCCCTCGTCCCGTCCACTGGGCAAAGGACCTGGGGCCAAAGTGGGAGCAGAGGTCAAGAGCAGTCAATGAAACGTGACTTCTTTATAAAATAGCTGGCTGCCATTGGAGATCGATTTAGGCAAAAGGCGGGTGAAACTCTGGCAGCCTGGCTCCTGCATGTTTGGAAGCAAGGAGGCGTTAATGTATATTTAACCCCTGAGGAATTGTTGGGATTAGGAACATTGACTACTGATATCCAGGTCACCACTGAGCTGGAGGGTAGAGGAAGAGAGGTGGTTTACTTACTTGTCACTCTAGGGGATGCCCTGCTATGAGTATACCCATCACCAGTAGATTGGGATTTACATTTACAGAACAATTGGGGCACCCCAGAGGAGGGTATAGCAGTAATTCGTCAACAGGCCCTGGCCTCTGCCTTGTATGCAGGGCGTTTGAGGCTGTGGGTACATGGGGGGAGCCCTGATGAAGAGATATTCACGGCCGGAATGCATACTAGATTGGTTCGTTCCGCCCAACCCACTGTACGGGGATTGGTTCTGTCTGTAACTAGTCCGCTAATTGGGCACCCTGTGTCTGAGGCGGTGCACGCCTTATCTGGGCTTCGAGAATTAGAGTTGGAGGTAAAATCCACTCACGTACAACCCAGGTTAAATCAGACAAGGAGGATGAAAAGAGAGGGGCTGCTGCTAATAACGGACCGACAAGAAAGGACCTTTTTCTAACCTTGTTAAAGTTAGGCGTACCTAAAAGTGATATTGATGGGAAACCTACTGCGGTCCTTTATGCCCTTTATAAGAAAAAGGCAGGGGAATATCATCCCCAGCTGTTGAGTCCTCCTGGCCCAGCTGTGCCTTCTGCTCCCACTGCTGCTCCTATTGAGCCAGCTTCTCTTGCTCCAGTTATCCGTGATGAGATACAACAAATGGTTAAAAAGGCTCTTATGGATAATAGTGGCACGTGGGCTTGGAAGCCCCCGAACTCTACTAAAGCATGAGGGTGTGGGCAGGGTCCCCGTGTCTACTCGATTGAGATACGGCGGATACACGGGGACCCGCGGCCCTACATACCATTAACAATCCATTGGGGTGGGGGTAATGACCGCCAATATTTGGCCTTGGTCGACACCGGTGCGGAGCACTCGGTGATTCCTGGTAACCCTGACCTCTGGACTAGACCGACATTTCGAATAGAGGGGATGGGAGGAGTGATCACCCTAGCAAAGGAAATAAAAGTCCGCGCCACGGTGGGTGATGGCCCTTCCCCTATATGGTTACATGCCCTGGTGGCTGCCACTGACGAGTGTATCCTGGGTATTAATATGTTGGCCGGTATGGCCCTTAATACTAGCCAAGGGGGATTTGCATTTGGAATTCGGACTATTACTAAAAGACTAGTGGTGGGTCGGGCTAAGTGGGATCCTGTGATGGTGCCAGCCCCCCCCCAAAACCAGTATACATTTGGAAAAATGGCAGATAGTGTTCAATCTGGGTAGGTGTCAAGAGATGCATTCGGTTCTTTTTTTTCCAAAATTTCAGAAATCTGAAACACTTCTGATGATTTTTTTTAGTGAGATTGAAAATGATGTCGGAAATTATTTTGAACATGCCATGTTTATTGACATCTAGGTAGTTGTAAAACTACACAGGTAGTTTTTTTTTTAAATAAAACTGCTTGAGGAAATGAAACTGTTGCCAAAAGGTCAAGAAGCAAATTTCTTCTGGCACTAAGAATTGCGGGAATGTGTGAATATTGTTCCAGTCCAAATCAGACTGATTTTGAACAGCATTAAACCATATTTTTTCCCAGAGTTGTTGATAGACATTTCAGTCTATTTTCATACATGTTCTTCAAATTTCTCATGACACTTGCACAGAGAAGTGAAGTTGTCCATGGTATCCTGCTCAATGTTTATCTCCCATTCAACTTTCTTAATTCTGCCTTGAACTCACACTCACGCAAAAACCTTGACAACAGTATCTATAAACACACCTTATTCATCAATTCAGTCTCTCAAATTTTAACCATTGTAAACTTTTGCAGCAATTCAATAGTTTAAGTTGGTACATTGATAAAAGTATGAATGAAAATAAACCATGGACTCAAAACGTAATAACTGGATCCTTTGGAAATGTTACTGCAGTTCCAATGACTTCTCCACTCAAAAGTGTCATTCAAAATTACCCCATTAAAAGTACATGATGTAACACCCGAATCCCATTGACAAAAAACTCACAGAGACTGAGGTGTTTCCTTATTTTATGCCATACTGTATCAACATCAGCATCAAACTCTTGTCTTGATCTAACACAAGTACTAAGTGTTGATCATGGATTCTGATCGATCAAAGTTAAGAATAATAAATTAAAAAAAACTCTTAAATTCTGTGTTAAAAAAGTAAACAAAAAAAACGGTAAATGACCAAACTAATTGGCAGTAATGTAACATAGAAGTATTGTAAATGAAAATGATTGCAGATACTGAATAGCATGAAGTAGTCTCCCAATCTATAGGTACAGGGGGTACATTTCAACACTGAACTGATCACATTACAGAGGAACTTTGACTAATAAAGTAAATCAAGATATTGAATTAGCACTCTACAATTGGTGGATGATTTAGGTTAACAAATTACCAAGAATGCATACAATTTTCGAATTTATGGGAAAAAAAAGGAGCTTGTAGCAGCAGATTGAGGTCTGGAGAAATATTTAGAAACCTGGAATTGAAAGGGTCCTATTCAAATACCAAACAAGATAAACAGAGTAGAGAGATAAATCAAGAATAATATACTTCAAGATAACCATGAGATTAGGACAGAGTGCTGACTCTCAAAAAGCACATTTTTTCAGAAAGAAATTGATTTCCGAGCTCAGCCTCAAAGTCAAAAAGTAAGAGAAATTCCAGATATATTCAGTTATCTGGAAAGAGAAGGTCACGCTGTTGGGTTCTCTTTCTTGATGGCAGAGCCAGATTATTGCTTGTTTGACATTCTTGTGATTTCCATTGTTAGTTGTTTTTGTGTATGCAAATGAAAGAGGGCAGGGACAACTGAATGACAATGGCAGAATTATTCATTTCACTGTAGCTTTATCCCAACACTTCACCGTCCCAGAGTTCGCTGGATGAAATAAGTGACAGTGTGGTGACTCACTCTCTATGCACGCGAACCGGCTCCAAAAATAGTGGTCGCGCATTGGCAAATGACCTGGCTCCCAAGATGACACGGGGCTTCCTTCATTGAGGAGAGGAAGCCCGCGCGTGGGAAGAACCCTTTGTATTCGCTGGTGACACCATTTCCGCTGGCAAAGACAGAAATGGAAGTGTGTATAAAGTTGGGCCTGCAGGCCCAAATAAAGCATTCTTGAGTTCGATTCTAAATGTGCATGTTGTCATTATTTCAGACCCACTACATCACTACAATTGGTGACCACGACATTCCAGACGCTATTTGGACCAACGATGACTAACTCATCCATACCTGCAGTCGCGTGTGGTTTGATCAAGCTGAAGCCTAGTTTCAAATTTGGCAAGTAACCTCAGACTCGACATGTTACTATTATGTAGTAAGCTCCCTGGATCAGGAGACAGGAAGATGAGTCACAGACTTTACACAGTCACCTCAGGAAGAGGGCAAATACGCAGCATTTAAAGAGCTGCTCATATGCCTGCTCCAATTGGACAGCTTGGGGGACAGACACCTGTCAGCATGGATGAACGAGATGCCTGATTGAAAGACACATGTTCGAGCAGGCGGTCTCGGAGCAGCTACCTGAGGACATAGACCTACTACTGGCTGATTTCAGTAACCCTCGAAAGGTGGCAGCCAAGGGAGATGTACTGTGAAGGGTCAAGAAAGAGAGCACTGTAGCCATTGGGAAAGTTACGAGGCCCCACAAGCAGCAACAGGTCAGGTTGAGTCCAGCAACAGAGCACCCACAACCAAGTGAGCAGTGGTGTTTCTACCACCAGTGATGGGACACAGAAGCCTGCCATTGTCAGCTACCCTGCACATTCCTGAGAAACACCAGGGCTAGCAGCCACTGATGTCTATGGTGGATGGCCACCAGGACAGCCTCCTGTATGTCTGGGACAAACAGTCTGGGCACTTCATTCTGGTCAACACAGGAGCGGAGATCAGCTTCCTGCCACGAATGGGGCACGACACCTACAGCAAGAAGACCGGACCCACTCTGAGGGCAGCAAACAGCAGCACAATATGGACCTATGACACCACATGGTCCAGCTGCAGTTTGGCAACACCAAATTCACATGGAACTTTACACTGGCCATTGTGGCCCAACTGCTCCTGGGGGCAGACTACAACGGAGAAGACTTGTCCATGGCAAGATGTTCCAGACATTATCCTTGGGTGAAGCCAGGTTACCAGCCCCACACCTGGACTCCATCATGCTCTCAGAGGATGTTCACCAGGATTCTTGTGGCATTCCCATTGGTGATGGCCCCACAGTTCACATCAACCATGTACAAGCATGGAGTGCAACATCACATATAGACAAAGGGACCACCACTCCATACCATCAGATGGAGAATTCCATCAGACAAGCTCAGCCTAGCAAAGGATGAGTTCAAGAGGATGGAGGAATTAGGGATCCAACAGCCCATGGGCCTCCCCACTGCAAATGGTGCCTAAGGCAGCCAGGGGCTGGAGACCATGTGGGGACTACCATCGACTGAACAAGGCTACAACACCAGTCCACTAACCTGTACCACACATACAGAACATCACAGTGAACCTGCATGAGGTAAGAATATTTTCCAAAGTAGACCTCGTCCGGGGATACCATCAGATCCCAGTACACCCTGAAGACATCCCCAAGACAGCCATCATCACCCCGTTCGGCTGGTTTGAGTTCCTCTGCATGCCGTTCAGCTTGAAGAATGGAGCACAGACATTTCAGGGCTAATGGATCCACTGGGCCATAACCTGGACTTCGCGTTCATCTATCTAGATGAAATCCTGGTAGCCAGCAGCAGTGGCCAGGAACATTTGTCTTGCCCCCGCAAACTCTACACCCATCTGAGCGAGTTCAACTTCATGATCAACCTGGCCAAATGCTAGTTCAGACTCAACACCATTGAATTCCTGGACCACAAGATTACCAAAGATGACATGACGCCACTGCCTGCTAAAGTAGAAACCATCCACCAATTTTCCAGGCCCAACATAGTCAAGGGCCTGCAGGACTTTGTTGGCATGGTGTATTTCTATCACTGCTTCATCCCCTCAGCGGCCTGAATCATGTGCTCCTTGTTCGCTCTGATGTTGGGCAAGGCCAAAGATGACGCCACCGCAGCCGCTTTCGTGCAAGCAAAGGAAGCACTAGCAGATGCCACACTGCTGACTCATCCCAGGACAGACGTCCCAACCTCCCTCACAGTGGTTCCCTCTAACACAGCAATCGGTGGGGTGTTTGAACAGTTGATTGCAGGGCGCTGGACACCCCTGGCACTCTTCAGCAAACATCTAAGGCTGCCCAAGCTTAAGTACACTGCTTTCAACCACGAGTTGTTGGCACTGTACCTGGCCATCCGACATTTCAGATACTTCTTAGAGGGTAGCCCGTTCACCACTTTTACAGATCACAAACCATTGACCTTCACAATCATGAAGAGATCTGATTCCCGGCCAGCCCACCAGCAGCGGCATCTGTCCTACATCTCCGAATATGCAATAACCATCCAACACGCCTTGGGAAAGTGCAATGACCTGGCAGATATACTTCCCAGGTCGACCATCCAGGCTGTGACCCAGAGGTAGACTTTGCATCACTAGCGGATGCGCAGCAGACAGACAATGAAATGCCCAGACTTGCAGAATCGGGTTTACAACTACAAGACATATCAGTAGCCCCCAGCGAGAAGACCCTCCTGTGTGACATTGCTGCCAGTCAGCCTGGCCCCATTGTCCTGGCAGGATGGAGATAGTGAGTTTTCAATTCCATATATGGACTGGCGTACCCGTTTATCAGGACAACCATCTGGATGGTCACCAACAGGTTTGTGTGGCACAGGCTCAGGAAACAAGTCAGAGAATGGGCAAAAACATGTACACAATGCTAAGCACCTAAGACACAGCAGCACACCAAAGTAGTTTACACCCACCCGCCGAAGGTTTGACCACATCCATGTAGATATCATGGGGCACATGGCAGTGTCGTGAGGAGCATGGGATCTCCTCACCATGGTGGATCGCTTCATGAGATGGCCAGAGGGAGCACACTCACCTACACAATCGTCAACTCCTGTGCATGAGAACTGATTGCATCCTGGGTGACTACCGGCCTGCATAACCTCTGACAGAGGTCAGCCCAAGTCAGCCTTTGGGGAACACAGTTACACCATACGACTGTATACCACCCGCAGTCAAACGGGATAGTAGAGTGTTTCCATGGGCACCTAAAGTCGGCCCTTATGGTTTGCCTGAAGAGGCCCAACTGGGTAGATGAACTTCGCTGGGTCCTACTAGGAATCCATTCAGCCCCCAAGGAAGATCTGGACATCTAGTCAGCCAAGTTGATTTACGGAGCTCCCCTGTTCGTCCCCAGCGAATTCGTCCCAGCCCCATGGGGGCAAGAGGAAGAACCTGCGGTGGTCCTGGACAGACAACGCAAGAGGCTTGGTACCCTGGCCCTCATGCCAATACCGCAGCATAGATAGTCCCGGACCTGCATACCCAAAGATCTGCAGTACTGTAAGTTTGCCTTTGTGAGAAGTGGAACACATCAGGCGCCATTGCAGAGACCATATGAGGGCTCATCAAAGGTGCTTAAGAACAATAGATCCATGATCATTTCGGACATTGGGGAAAAAAGGAGGCCTTCAAGCTTGACCAACTTAAACTGCCCCATGTAGACTTGGCCCAGCTTGTGGAAGTCCAGGCACCGTGGCGTAGGGGCAGACTGCAGAAACCAAGACTGATCCAAACTTTGGGTTTTGGGTGGGGCGTCACCAGTTCTGGGGGAGGTCATATGGCAGCCCACTCACTATGAAAATGAACTGGCTCCCAATATGGCAGTTGCACATTGGCTGCCTCCCAAGATGGTGTGGGAAGAATCTTTTGTATTTGCAAGTGACATCATTTCCACCAGCAACAATGGAAACAGAAGCACTTATCAAGTTGGGACAGCACGCCGAAAGAAAGCATGCTTGAGTATGACTCTAAACCTGCACTTTGCCATTATTTCAGTACTGTGTGTAGCACATCACTACAATGGTACTCATTAGCTATCTATTTACTTATTTATTTTTTAAAATTTAGATGTACAGTGCAGTAACAGGTCCTTTTGGCCCACCAGCCCATGGCCCCCAAAAATTTAGTTATTAAAATTCATAGTTTATACATTTCTGGCACACCACATTGGATGAGAATGGCCAGAGATGCTGTGCTGGCCAGCTTTGTTTATTCATGATTGTAACTAGTACATAGTACTTCAATGTTAACTCAAAATTTATTAACAATTATCAATAATATAATTAACTCAATAAACTTAACACCTTTATGGCAACATAAGCCTTTATGGCAACTAGATACTAACCACAGATATTCATATTGTGTATGTGGGGGAACAAAATCCCCAGACCATTACAGTCCAAGCCCAAAATGTTCCAAAAGAAAACTCCCAAAATAAAACTTCATCAGTCACGTGAAGTCAGTCACTCAAAATAACAGTCCACAGAATCTGGTCTCCAGGTGTTGATTTCTTCATTGTGCACAGGTCTTTCAGTTGGACGTGGAGAGAGATGACTGTTATCACTGCAGACTTGTGACCTTGGCAGGGGGACATGAGAGACTTTCCTGAGTTTTCTAATGTGGTAATGACCACCTTTAATTTCTTCACAAAGGGAATTTTTACCCAATGACCTCCTAGTCACTAACACTAGGTCTGCACCTCCGAAGCCCTTTTTTTTAGGGTTGCCAAGTGACCTTCTGTCATATGAGTCTTCTTATCTAAAACCCTGTCTTGGGTTGTCAAGTGACTTCTGCCACATAAAGTCCTCCTCTTGAAAGGGGACTGGAGAAGCACAGGTCAGACAAACACTCTGACAGTCAGAGTGCCTCACACTGATGTCAGGACAACAGTGCTGGCATGACAGACAAAGCAGTTCAGTCTCCTTTCTTCTAACTGAAGCTGCTGGGTGAGCACACTGACAGACACAGCAGTCTTTGCACCCATGAATGAAGCAACTCAGCCTCCTACCTGCTGAAGCTACCAGGCACCCACACACAGATTGACCATCTGACTAGCCACCATCCAACTAACTGTTGTCTTTCTCACTGTTGAAACTCAGTGCGCTGGGCTCTTCAACTGTCCCAGTGCATGCCTTCAGCTCTCCTGAATGGCGGAGAGTGGTTGACAACAGCAGGCGCGCTCTCCTCAAACCCACCAGCTTCAACGCGGAGCTCTTGCACTCTTGACAGCTGTCAATTCTCCCAGTGCATGGTTCTTGCACTCCTGACAACTGTCAATCCTACCAGTGTGTGGCTCAAGCACTTCCTAAAGAACACGCTCCTCCCGCTCTCCCATTGCATTTCAGTCCTGTCCCTGCTCTGAAAATAAAGTTGTCCAGGGTCCATAACCTCTAATAGACAAACAGAAACAGATGACATATCCACAAACAGGTCATCATATCCACAGAGTAGTAAATTGTTTAATATCCAGCACAATCAAAAAATTCCCTTGCCTAGGTTTTAGTTTCCAAATGGAACACAGAATAACACAGAGGAGCAGGCCCTTTAGCCCATGTGTCTATGCCAAACATAATAAAAAATAAACTAAATCTCTATTGCTTGCACATTATACATACACCTTTATCCCTGCATATTGATGCATTTTTAGAAGCCTCTTAAAATTCTCTTAAGATCACCAATCCTCCAAATTGGCCTTTATTTGCCCTTTGATCTTTCGAATTCCTTTGGTTGATTCAAAATCTACTACTGTATCCGCTTCCACCATTAGTCCTGGCAGCATATTCCAGGCACTGACTACTTTCTGTGTAATAAATTTGCCTGCACATCTCCTTTGAACTCCACCCCCTCCCACCTTAAACAGATGAATGTATATGACATTTTTACCTTTGGAAAATGATTCAGTCTATCCTATTAAATACCTCTCAACATTTTATGAACTTCTAGAGGGTCTCCCCTCTGCTGACATTCAGAGAAAACAACCCAAATGTACGCAACCACAGTTGCATACAAATACACCACGTGTGGCCTAACCAAAGTTTTATAGAGCTGCAACGTGATTTCCTTGCACAATACCCCATCTAGCCACCTTCTTTACCATCTTATCTCAGAATTCATATTTATTGTCAGATTACATACATGACAACACATAAAATGCTGAGTTTCCTGCGGGCAAGGCAGAATTACCACAGATTGATAGTCCAAATAAAAAAAATGTTCACAATGTACACGTATAAACAAAAAACAAAATGTAAACAACGAACTGTGGAAAATAATAAAATGTAAAAGTAAGAGTCCTTAAATGAGTCTCTGATTGAGTTTCTTGTTGAGGAGTCTGATGGTGGAGGGGGAGCAGCTGTTCCTGAACCTTGTGGTGCGAATCTTGTGGCACCTATACCTCTTTCCTGATGACAGCTGTGAATCCAGAGCATGTGCTGGGAGGTGTGGATCCTTAATGATTGCTGCAGCTCTCCAACAGCAGAGTTCCCTGAAGATGTTCTCAATGGTGGGGAGGATTTTGCCTGTTATATCCTGGGTTGTGTTGACTACCTTTTGGAGGGCTTTGCACTTAGGGGAATTGGTGCACCCTTACCAGACCATGATGAAGCCAGATAGGACACTATCCACCACACATCTGTAGAAATTGCCAGGGTTTATGATGTCATACCATATTTCCACTAAGTCCGAAGGAAGTAGAGGTGCTGATGTGCATTTTTCATGATGCCATTGATGTGTTGAGTCCAGGAAAGATCCTCCGAGATAGTGCATGTTGATTTTCACGGAGCTATGACATGACCCCACATTCCTCTGCACATCAATGTTTTAGAGTCCTGCCATTAACTGCATACCCTAAACACTCGACATCCCAAAGTGCAGCATCCCACACATGTCCAGATTACATGCCATCTGTTATTTCTCTGCCTATACCTATAGATTATCTCTATCCTTTTGTATTCTTTGATAGCACTCTATTCTATTTACATCTCCACCAATTTTAGAGTCGTCTGCAAATTTATAACCCGCCACTTACTTTTTCATCCAAGTCATTTATACATATTACAAATTACAGGGATTCCTACACGAATTCCTGTGGAACACCACAGGTCACAGTCTTCTACTACTAACTCTGCCTTCAATAAGCTAACCAATATGTCAGGTACATAATTTGACCCAGCAACAATAAAGCAATATTTTCAAGTGAGAATGGTTTGTAAGTTAGAGGGAAGATTGTGTTCAGGTTGTGGTAATTTTGTCTTGCAGCCTTCTCCTCTCAGTTGGTAAAGGCTGTATATAACCATATAACAAATTACAGCATGGAAACAGGCCAATTTGGCCCTTCTAGTCCACCCTGATCCAAGTGCCCTCCTCTAATCCTACTTACCAGCACTCTGCCCATATCCCTCCATCCCCCTCCCATCCATATACTTATCCAACATTTTATTAAATGACAAAATTGACCTTGCCTCCACCATCTTTCCCGGAAGCCCATTCCACACAGTAACCACTCTCTGAGTAAAGAAGTGCCCCCTCATGTTACTCCTAAACCTTTGCCCATCAACTCTCAACCCATGACCTCTTGTATCCATCTCTCCTACTCTCAATGGGAAAAGCCTTTCCACATTAACTCTATCTCTCCCTCATTATCTTAAATACCTCTATCAAATCCCCTCTCAGCCTTCTACGTTCCAAGGAATAAAAAGCTAATTTACTCAATCTCTCCTTGTATTCCAGATGCTGAAACCCAGGGAACATTTTTGTAAATCTTCTCTGCACTCTCTCTATCTTGTTAATATCCTTCCTATAAATCGGTGACCAGAACTGCACACAGTACTCTAAATTTGGCCTCACCAATACTTGTACAGTTTCATCATTACTTCCCAACTCCTATATTCTATGCACTGCTTTATATAGGCAAGCATACTAAAGGCCTTCTTCACCACCCTATCCACATGCGCTCCTACATTCAGGGAACAATGCACCATTATTTCTAGATCTTTCTGCTCCACTGTATTCTTCAATGCCCTCCCATTTACCACATATGTCTTGCTTTGATTATTATTTCCAAAATGAAGAACCTCACACTTATCAACATTAAACTCCATCTACCATCTTTCTGCCAACTCCTCTAAGCAGTTTAAATCCCTCTGCAATTTTTGAAAACCCTCTTCATCATCCACAATTCCCCCTATTTTAGAATCATCTGCATATTTACTAATCCAATTTACCACCCCATCCTCCAGATCATTAATATATATTACAAACAGCAATGGTCCCAATACCGAACCCTGAGGTACACTGCTTTTCATCGGCCTCCATCCTGACACACAAATATCTATTACTACTCTCTGGTACCTTCCTTCCAGCCACTTTTGAATCCATTTGACTATCTCCAAATTAATACCCAAGGACTTAGCCTTCCTAACTAACCTCACATGCGGAACCATATCGAAGGCCTTACTGAAGTCTGTATAGACAACGTCCACTCCACTAGCTTCATTAACCAGATTGGTCAAACACGACCTTCCACGCATAAATCCGTGTTGAGTGTCCCTGATCAGACCCTGTCCCTCTATATAATTATATATACTATCTCTAAGAATGTTTTCCATCAATTTACCTACCACAGACATCAGACTTACAGGTGGATAATTGCTAGACTTGCTCCTCAAACCCTTTTTTAAACAAAGGAACCACATGCGCAACACGCCAATCCTCCGGCACTATACCCGTCTCTAATGACATTTGAAAAATCACTGCCAGAGCCTCCGCTATTTCCTCACTAACTTCTTTCAAGGTCCTAGGGAAAATCCTGTCAGGACGTGGAGACTTATCCACCCTTATATAACCATATAACCATTTATGGAGTGGAAACAGGCCATGTTGGTCTTTCGAGTCCGCACCGGTTCACTGAATTTGTGCGCCCTCTTCAGGCATTGGTGATTTTAAGTGTAGTGTATCTTTGAGAATTTTAACATCTATCCATAGGTACTCTGTACTTTGGATGTGAAATCTCATATTAAAATATTCAAAAACATTATATGTTTCAAAAGCTCCAGTACTACCTCTTTCTTAATCACTATAGTCTCCATATTTACCCCCTTTGCTTCCCTGCACAGTTCAATATCCTTCTCCTCAGTAAACAGTGAGAAATAGAAATTGTTCAAGACCTCCCCCATCTCTTTTGGCTCCACACACATTTGTCCTTTCTGATTCTCTACTGGACCAATTTTGTCTCTCACTTTCTTTTTGCTATTTACATATTCGTAGAAACCCTTTGGATTTCACCCTGCTTGCTATAGCCATCTCATACCTTATTTTAACTTTTCTAATTTCTTTCTTAAGTTTATTTTTACTTTCAATATAGTACCCAAACATCTCATTGTTCCCAGTTTCTTATATTTATTGTAGTACTCCCTCTTTTTTTGAACCAAGTTTCCAATATCCCTTGAGAACCATGGCTCTCTCAAACTTTTGACCTTACCTTTCAACCTCACAGTATATAAAGATTTTGATCTCTTAAAATCTCTCCTTTAAAAGACCTCAATTTCTCTATTACATCCTTCCCAGAAAACAAATTCTCCCAATTGTTAGAGTTCTGTGTTGTGTATTGGCCTGTGTTGTGTGGAGAGAGTGGGAGACGGACTGAGCATGTGCAGAAAATGATATAAAAATTTCTGGACTTGGATGATAAACCACCACTGGGTGGTGCTGTGGAGTGGCAGACGGCCCAGAGCATGAGTCATGGTCTGGAGGACAGTTTAGAATGTCGGGATTTCAAAAAGGAGGAACATTCCGAAGGCAGCCAGAAGGATCCGGACTGAGCCATTGTTCCTCTCTCTGCAAGCAACACAAGAAGACAACTTCAAATTTTGTGCTCTCTCTCTCTCTCAAAGATCTTTTGGCTTCAGTTTACCAAACAAACTAAATTTTGTTTATGATCTTTGCTTCGGTTGAGATCAAAGTTTTGTGAGTCTTGTGTGTTTTGTCTTTGTTTTGTGTCTAAGTTTTTCTGTGGGCTGGTTGAAAGTGTAGCTTAGACTTTAATTACACATGTTATATTTAGGCTGGAGAATTTATTAGTTTTACACTGTTATAGAAATTTGCAGAGTAACCAGTGGGCATTCTTATAAAAGGGAGGATTTTGAATTAAAGTTTGAAGGTGAATTTTTGTTAATAAAGTAATTGTTCATCTTTACTTTGTGTGATATGTTTTCTTTGTGGTTGCTGGTTTAATCTTGTAACACACCCCACCCCTTGTAAATCCTTTTGCATCTCCTCAAACCTAACTTTTCCCCCCTCAAAAACCTCAACTCTGGGCCCAGACCTATCCTTTTCCATAATTACCTTGAAGCTAATGGTACTATGATCACTGGACCTGAAGTGCTCCCCCACACATACCTCTGTCACCTGACCCATCTCATTCCCCAACAGTAAATCCAACACAGCTCCCTCTCTAGTTGGTTCCTCCACATATTGATGTAAAAAGCTATCCTGCACACATTTTACAAACTCCAACCCATCCAGCCTTTTCATGGAATGGGTTTCCCAATCAATATTCAGAAAATTAAAATCCCCCACAATCACTACCCTGTGCTTATAGCAAATATCTGCTATCTCCCTACTAATTTGTTCCTCTAATTCGCATTCCCCATTTGGTGGTCTATAATACACCCCTATAATTGTAACTTCCCCTTTCCCATTCCTTAATTCCACTCAAATAGCCTCCCTGGACGAGCCTTCTATTCTATCGCACCTGAGCAATGCTGCAATATTTTCTCTAACAAGTAGTGCAACCCCACCCCCTCTTGCACCCCCCCCGCCTCAGTTCTATCACACCTAAAGCTATTTAGCTGCCAGTCACATCCCTCCTGTAACCATGTTTCACTAATCATTACCACATCATACTTCCAAGTGTCAGTCAATACCTTCAGCTCATCCACCTTCCTTACAATGCCCCTAGCATTAAAATATATGCAGTTTAGAGATTTCCCACTTTTTACTTCCTGTAGGCCCCTATCTTTACCAAAAGCTCCCTTATGATCTTTTGCAATCGACCTCTATCCATCTTCGTATAGAGCATCCCCCTTTTCTACACCTGCCTTTGCCCCCTCAAACACTGTCTACAAGTTTTCTCTGATTGCACTCTACCTTCTCCTTGCTGTTGTCCATCATTTGGTTCCCTCCCCCCAGCCATTCTAGTTTAAAGTCTCCTGACTAACCCTAGCAAATGTCCCCGCCACAATCCTGGTCCCCCTGGGGTTCAAATGGAACCTGTCCTTTTTGTACACATCATACCTACCCCAAAAATGGTCCTAGTGATGCATAAACTTGAATCCCTGCCCTTTGCTCCACCCCTTCAGCCACGCGTTCATCCTCCATCTCATTCTATTACTGCTTTCACTGTCACGTGGCACAGTCAGTAATCCCGAGATTACTCCCTTTGTGGTCCTTCTTTTTAACTCGCTACCTAACTCCCTGTATTCACTTTTCAGGACCTCTTCTCTATTCCTCCCTATGTCGTTGGTACCTACATGTACCATGACTTCTGTCTCATCTCCCTCCCCCTTTAGGATGTCCTGGACTCAAGCAGCAACATCCCAGAACCTGGCACCAGGGAGGCAAACCACCATCCGGTTCTCCTTGCTCTGTCCACAGAATCCCCTGGCTGTACTCCTGACTATCGAGTCCCCTATGACTATTGCCCTCTTTTTCCTTTCCCTACCCTTCTGAGCCTCAGACGCTGACCCAGTGCCAGAGGCATAGCCACTGATGCTTTCCCCAGCTGGGCTATTTCCCCCAACAGTATCCAAAGAGGAGTACCTGTTGTTGAGGGCCACAGCCATAGGGGTCCTCTCTACCACCTTACTATTTAGGAGTTGTTATGAAAGAAGCTTTTGTAGAGTTCTTCATTGTATCTTTTATTCTTATATTTAGTATTTCTTACAACATGGATGAAGGCCATTTTGTCCAGTGGATCAATATCACTTCCCAGAACAACCCTATTAATCCTCTTGCTGCAGAAATGATCCTGTAATGTATTTTCTTTCATTTAGATCACCAATCCTCCCACTAGGAATCTCTACTTGGGATCATTTACATTAGCTAATTAACTAACTTTTTATGAAGGAAATTGGCCTTTAACTTGGCTTTGATCTTTCACGTTCTTTTGGTTTGTCCATTTAAATTAGTGTCAATAGTGATTTGCAAGTTGTTTAGATGGTAGATTCAGCATGGACAATGCCACACATTGCACCAGTAATTTTCCAAGTAACACTTTGTCCAACACAGTGATTACAAATCTAGGCCCACAAACTTCTCCCATTTGTATTTTCTGACCTTCTTTTCATGACTGATTTTCGCATTTTGATTTTCCCACCCCTGGTCCTTTCTAGCTCCCTTCTCCCTTGTTTTCTCACCTTCCTGAGCAGAGCTGACCCGTCTCCCTTTCCCATTTTTCTTACCATTTCTATAAATCAAATATCTCGAGTGGTTGGTTATCAGTCTGGGTCATTCCACAATCACACTGCTTCCCCCAGTAACAGAGAAAAGAAGGAAATATCTTTGAGGTTATTCTTCATCTATCACAGAATACTGAAAGAACAGCAATGTTATAATTTTTTCATTCACATGTCCAAAGTGTGGTATTTTTATATAATGGCAGCATATCTCCATTAACCATGTTTATGCTATTTGCAATCATCCCAATATTGATGTCAGTATAAACTTAAGCCCATTCCTGTCATCCACTTTGATTTACTGCATGGACTGAAATTATTATTAATGTCAAATATTTAAAACATCTGTTGTCATTTTATTTTTAAAAGTTTTAGGTGACAGGTTAATCACCCGCCTCTCTGTTACTTATATAATCTCTCATGAGTACAACAATCTCGCAAATAGTAATTTAACAGTTATCAAAATGACATATAAATGCTAACTTTGACAGTGCCTTAGTAAGTAGAACAAATTCTGATAACAAAAACAAAATACAGTTTCAAACCAGTAAAGTTTCTAGACACGCTATTAAAACTTGTCCTATCAGACCTACTTGTAGAAATTCTGATTTTTTTTCAATATTTTCATTGTGCTTTACAACATCATTTAAATTAATTGAAATGTGCTGACAGCACCTGGAAGGATTAGATATGTATTTCTCTAACTCAAAAGAAACCATGTTATGTTGTTGAAAATCACCTTAATCAGGTGTAGAGCAACGTTGTGCACTCTTTTGACACATACTTGGCACATGATGAGAAATTCAGCCTAACTATTGGAGCCAGCTATACCTTCTTCATGTGTATGTCAGCCACACAAATATTTTTAATGTTTTGATGACCTTTTTTGAGGTTCTGCCCATCAGGAAATTGGACCTCCTGTTATGACTTACCCAAGCTGGTTGCATGCTTATAACATAACAATAGAAATTAGATGAAAATGTCCAGCCTACGATCATCTCTATTGCATAAGAGGCAGGTCAACATTTATAGAATTCTACTTGGCGTGGATATCATTTACTGTCATATGTTGCCATTTTGAACATAGCAGAACTGAGAAAAGGAGAAAAGCCACATCATCTTTGCACAATTAAAGATGTTGTAATCAATGACCTTCTTCATATTAGGAGTGGCCTAATCCAGGAACACGAGCATATGGGTGTACATCAGAAATCACTGTCATTTTGTTTCTAGCTATCAAATCACCTCTGCATCCTAATTTTCCTCTTCCCTTGCTTTCTATCATCTCGACACGACATAGTGATGATAACATGGCTGCCATGTGATATGCACTTTGATTGAGTTGACCTTCTCTTAGACAGCAACATAAATGCTGCTCTGCAGACATTTGCCTTCTATAAATGTGAGGATCACACTTTATCACTTCTAAAGAGAGAAAACTGAAATATTGATTGAAATCTTGATATATTAAAGCAAGGATGCTCTAATTCTACAATTTTTTTTTAGTTACTTTTGATTTGGCATTAGGTGACATCATGGATCTCATTGAACAAATTTGAAAAGGTGAAATCCCATTTATAGCCTTTTATATGCTTTTCTCTCAACACTATTATTCTGAACACTTTTCCATTGTAAATCCCCCCCAACAAGTTGTGTACCATCCAAATTCTGCATATTAAAATCATAAGTTCTTATTCACTTCCAAAATAGTTAGATTGTAACAACCTAATTTATCCTAGATTGAGATTTGTAAAACACTAAAATCAAACAGCATTATTTGTTTTTGCAGATCTCTTTGATCTCCAACAACTCCACGTACAACTTTATCCATGTACTTTGACAGCATTACATTTAGAGGTGAGGTTCATTGTCTTCTTGGCTTCTTCACCTTAGGATCATTGCAAGCGGATGTTGCTAATCTTTGCTATTTCCCACAAATTGCTTGTAATTGATATTTTAGGGATGTCCCCCTGTTGTGTGTGGAGGGCACATGTTCTCCCTTCCTATTGCTGGTGGTCACATGGCCTACCTGAAACACATTTGGAAGCCACATCACCTGTCAGTATGTGGTGTACTTTTTGTTTCACTCAAAGTTACAAAGTTAGAGACAAAGTTATGGTTTGCAGGTGCAGTGACAGTTAAGATGGGGCTCTGACTGCTGATCAGTGCACACCTTGCCTTTGGCTGGTTCAAATTACCTAGAGTTCTTATTGGTTAGAGCAGTAGTTCTCAATCTTTTTCTTTCCACTCACATACCACTTTTTAGTAATCATAGAGCACCTATGGCATAGGGAATACTTAAAGTGGTATGTGAGTGGAAAGAAAAAGCTTGAGAACTTCTGGGATAGAGCCCTGTATTTAGCACCATCACAGAGGACATTTGCCCTCTCTGCCTTGTGGTGATGGTCCCGGACACTGTTCCATGCCAGGTCAATGCTAGATATCGCTTAGAAGGGTTGCAGGTAAAGTCAACATGAAACTTGAGGCATGGTATTGCTCTACCTCAAATTGTTATAGATCAATGGTTTCCAACCTTTTTTATGCCCCACACCCCTAAAAAAAATTAATATGTTCTCGCACCCCTTAAGGTAATAATTTATTTAAGAATAAAGGTGAAGGTGACCAAAACAAATGTGTATAATCAATTTTTAATAACATATAAACAAAAATGAAACATATGGAAAAGAAAAAATATTACAACAAATTAAAAGTTGCATAAACCCTACAAAAAAATTAAATTTTCACCCATGCATGAAATTTCTTTAAAAAAATTAAAGAACTAATGTTCAAATGTTCATAAGCCAATTTAAATTTAATGACTCTTTTGTTCCTGTTTATTGCTGAGATTTTCAAAACATGGCACTTTGTTGCTGATAGCAATCCACATGTCTTCTTGTGCACCCAAGTGATTTCTAGGGTTTGTCTTGATTGACAAAAGGGCACTAAATCCAGACGTCGCGAATGGGATGATCACAGTTAGTGCTTTTTCACAAGTTCTTGGAAACATGTCCATTGCCGAACACCAATATTGTTCCAAAGTTTTGCTTTCAAACTGCATTTCAAGAACACGATTTGTGCGCAGTTCAATAAGATCTTCCTTCAGCTCTTCATCATCCGACATATTATCCAAATTGAAGGAGTATGGATTTATAATCCATTCTTCAGAAGTTTCCAGTTCTCCTCCTCCAAAATATCCATCAAATGACTTTGATAGTATTTCCAAATGTTCCACAATTTCTTCACTTGGAATTAGGGACTCATCGTCATCAACCATTTCTTCGAGTGATGGAAAATTTGAAAGATTCCCTCTTTTAACTCATCGACACCAAAGATGTAACTTTTCTTTGAAAGCATTTAACTTTTCGCAGCATTTCAATATGTTTATGTTTTTCCCTTGAATAGATACACTCAGGTCACGTATACGAATGAAAATATCACTCAAATAGGCTAGCATTTAGTTGAATTCTTGTGATTCCATTTCTCCAGGCAGATCATAGTCATGGTCCTTCAGAAAATCAGTTTGAAGAAGCGCGTTAAAGCTCTCCCACGTGACAGCCAGCGGACTTCTGTGTGGAAAACCAAAACTGAATGCTCACTTCCAAAATCTTCACAAAGCGACTTGAAAAGGCAGTGGTTCAGAGCACGACCCCTAATCCAGTTGATGATCTTCACAGAAGTGTCAAGGACCTTTTTCAACTTTGGAGGCAATGTTTTTGATGCCAAAGCATGTTGATGAAGAAAACAGTGGGTACCTTACAAGTGGAGAATCTCTTGTTTCATCAGTGCAAATAATCTTGATTTATTTCCTAGCATTTCAGGGGCACTGTCAGTACACACAGAACCAATAATTTGGCTATCTAAGTCCTATTTCGCAAAGAAGTCCTTCACAGACTGGAAGACATCTTTCCCTTTTGTATTTGTTCTCAGATCTTCACAGAACAGGAAATCTTCCATTATGACATCATCATGGACATACCTCACTAATGCGATGAGTTGCCTGTAACTTGCAACATCAGTTGTTTCATCCAACTGGAGAGAGATTTTCAAGTGACTAGCTCTGATATCTGCGATAACTTGGTCCAAAATGTCCAAATTCAAATCACCTATTTGGCTCTGAATAACATTATTTGATAATGGCACTAATTTAAGCTTGTTTGAAGCTTCTTTTCCCAGAACAATTGTTGCCATTTCTAATGCACACAGTTTTATCACCTCTTCTGCAATTCTGTGGGGCTTCTTGGATTTGGCTACTTTATGAAGCCATCAGCAGTGGTTTGTCAGCAGATATAAAACCTAATTTTGGAAGGGTTACTCGAGAATCAAAGCGGGCCCTTTTAGCATCGTGGCCTGCAACATCTGCTCCACCATGCTGGTTGTTGAAGTGTTCCTGCAGCTAAGATGGCTTCAAATGTGTGTTTGGAAAGACAGCTTCACAAAGCATGCACTGGGGTTTTTGCAGATCCTCAGTTGTTCTGGTGCAAGTGAAACCATACTGCACATCATCATCATTCCATTTCCTTTTCTTTGACATAATAAAGGGTTAATTAATAATTTACATAACACAAATAAATAATAAGAAATAAAAATCGAATGTAATTCACTACAAAACAGAAAACAACAAGTTTGGCCCCCATTTTAAATGTCCTGATTAAAAAAAAAGTTATAGGGCGATGCCATTTAAAAGGAAACAGCGTGTTGAAATGCACTAAAATTCATAGAGAATCTCATTCTATTGAATAGAGGAAAAAAGAGGACATCCCCATCTTTAATTTTGACTTTAAAAAAATCGATATTTTTAATCTTGAATATATAGGACAGTACCCTTAATATAAACAAAAAAACTGAAATGTTATCTTGCATCCCCTGGAATGCTATTTCCCACCCCTGGTTAGGAAATCCTGCTATAGATGAATACTGGCATTAGAGTCGCTACTCTCCATTGATCAGGGATCTGACAGTATGCATACACCACTGCAGGTATAGAGGTACTAGATCCACCTCTCAACTGATCCGGGGTCCAAGAATGTGTGTATAACTTTGCAGGTACAGTGGTACCAGATCTACTTCCTCCTACACAGGGGTCTAGGAGGGTAAGTATAACTCCTGCTTATAGGAGGGTAAGTATAACTCCTGCTTATAGTGTATGAAAGTCTGCATTGCCTTTGAATTAATAGTTGTCTACTGTTTAATGTTCTCTCCTGTTTGTTTCCACTATGAATTTTTCCTACACTCCCTTATAATTTGTGCTTGTATGTTCCCACACTCTTTCTTATTAATTGTGGTATTAATAAAGATCTGTTTGATTGCAAACCCTTGTGTCTTAACTCATCTCTCTTTGAACCCATGAACCTGGAGATTTTCTCAACAAAACACACCCAAACTCCAAATTCAAGAAAAAGAGAAATCCTCAACTTTTCTTTCAGCCCATATAATTGGGAGACCAAGCATTTAACTGCAGAGCATAAACATCACCGTGGCGGCATGTAAACACAGCACTCTTGTCCTTGCATAAACTTTCCTCACTATCTCCTGCCAGAATTACTTGGATATAGTCTAAAATGGTCTTGTTGGCTTTCATGCACAAAGAACATGTCTCCTTGTGGAAAAACAAACCAACTTCCTAAATATTTCCCTGTTCTGCACCTACAAGCAGGCAATATATACTCTGGAAGGCTGGCGGCAAAACTCTGCATGCCAAACTGCATGAGTTTTTCAAGCTTTGTTGGGACCAAGGAAAACTGCCTCAGGATCTTCGTGATGCCACCATCATCACCCTGTACAAAAACAAAGACGAGAAATCAGACTGCTCAAACTACAGGGGAATCACGTTGCTCTCCATTGCAGGCAAAATCTTCTCTAGGATTCTACTAAATAGAATAATACCTAGTGTCGCCGAGAATATTCTCCCAGAATCACAGTGCGGCTTTCGCGCAAACAGAGGAACTACTGACATGGTCTTTGCCCTCAGACAGCTCTAAGAAAAGTGCAGAGAACAAAACAAAGGACTCTACATCACCTTTGTTGACCTCACCAAAGCCTTCGACACTGTGAGCAGGAAAGGGCTTTGGCAAATACTAGAGCGCATCGGATGTCCCCCAAAGTTCCTCAACATGATTATCCAACTGCACGAAAACCAACAAGGTTGGGTCAGATACAGCAATGAGCTCTCTGAACCCTTCTCCATTAACAATGGCGTGAAGCAAGGCTGTGTTCTGGCACCAACACTCTTTTCAATCTTCTTCAGCATGATGCTGAACCAAGCCATGAAAGACCCCAACAATGAAGACGCTGTTTACATCCGGTACCGCACGGATGGCAGTCTCTTCAATCTGAGGCGCCTGCAAGCTCACACCAAGACACAAGAGAAACTTGTCCGTGAACTACTCTTTGCAGATGATGCCGCTTTAGTTGCCCATTCAGAGCCAGCTCTTCTGCGCTTGACGTCCTGCTTTGCGGAAACTGCCAAAATGTTTGGCCTGGAAGTCAGCCTGAAGAAAACTGAGGTCCTCCATCAGCCAGCTCCCCACCATGACTACCAGCCCCCCCACATCTCCATCGGGCACACAAAACTCAAAACGGTCAACCAGTTTACCTATCTCGGCTGCACCATTTCATCAGATGCAAGGATCGACAATGAGATAGACAACAGACTCGCCAAGGCAAATAGCGCCTTTGGAAGACTACACAAAAGAGTCTGGAAAAACAACCAACTGAAAAACCTCACAAAGATAAGTGTATACAGAGCTGCTGTCATACCCACACTCCTCTACCGGCATCACCTATGGCTCCTAAAACGCTTCCACCAGCGTTGTCTCCGCTCCATCCTCAACATCCATTGGAGCGCTTTCATCCCTAACGACGAAGTACTCGAGATGGCAGAGGTTGACAGCATCGAATCCACGCTGCTGAAGATCCAGCTGCGCTGGATGGGTCACGTCTCCAGAATGGAGGACCATCGCCTTCCCAAGATCGTGTTTTATGGCGAGCTCTCCACTGGCCACCGTGACAGAGGTGCACCAAAGAAAAGGTATAAGGACTGCCTAAAGAAATCTCTTGGTGCCTGCCACATTGACCACCGCCAGTGGGCTGATATCGCCTCAAACCGTGCATCTTGGCGCCTCACAGTTTGGCGGGCAGCAACCTCCTTTGAAGAAGACCGCAGAGCCCACCTCACTGACAAAAGGCAAAGGAGGAAAAACCCAACACCCAACCCCAACCAACCAATTTTCCCCTGCAGCCGCTGCAACCGTGTCTGCCTGTCCCGCATCGGACTTGTCAGCCACAAACGAGCCTGCAGCTGACGTGGACTTTTACCCCCTCCATAAATCTTCGTCCGCGAAGCCAAGCCAAAGAAGAAGATATACAGCAGTGGTCAAATAGAATATTAATTTCAGCTTTTCTAAATTCAAACAATTTTCCAGCTAAATCAATTCATTCTGAGTGAAGAAAAGCTGAAAAGCAATGGATACTGCAAAAAAGATGGGACCGGACAACTGAAGTTTGATATCTTGCACTTGAACTGGCTGCACCTCCAGCCAAGCTGTTCACTGACAACAAACAGCATGGTCCTTTTTACAAAAGGCAGAACAAATCCAGTCCAACTAATGGCTACCCTTTCAATCAACTCTCAGTCATCTTCAAGATGATGGACCCGGTTGCCAACAGAATTATCAGATCATACTCATTCACCAGTAACTGAATCAGTGATGCTTAGTTTTGGGTTCACCAGGATTGCAGAGCTTCAATCCTCATTATAGCTGTGATCCAAACATGGACCAAAAAGCTGAATCCCAGGGAAGAGGTGAGAGTGATTGCCCTTGCTTGGCATTAAAGCAGCAGATGACTAAGTATGGCATCAAAGTGCCATAGTAAAATTGAGGTCAATGATCAAGGAGGAAACATTCCACTGATGTAGACATACCTTGCACAATGAACAATAGCCAAGATTGTCAAAAGTATAATGTTGAGAGATCAGTGTAATTAAAAATACAATTTAGACTAACATTTAAATCCTTAAATTTCCCATTCCATAGTAAAAGGTATGCACAGTTGGAGATTTGGTATTATGCGAAACAAGATAGCATTTTAACAATAATGGTCCCTAATACCTGCATATAAAATATTTATCCCTTGATGCATGCATTAAAAAAATCCAAATTTGTTTAAATTCCATGAATCAAATCAAGACATTAAGTATTGTGAATCTATGAAATGTTCAAGAATTTATGATGGAATAGTTCTCTTGCAGCAAACTTGGTGATGCATCTCGAAGGAAATACATTGAATTCAAGCTGATTTTGCTAATTGAAAAGTGAATTGTTCCAATAATGATCAGTTCTGGAAAGAACACATTAAATGATAGATAAGCTGATGATTCTGAGAGATTAATGGATTTAAAGTTTGGAGCAAATTAAAACTATAAAATGTAAAGGGCACAAGAAACTGTTCTGCAAGCATGAAAACAGTTCATTGGCAAACTTTACAGTTTAGTCAAACAGAATCATTTGAAGGCAGAATTTACATATTTGCAGTTGGAAGCATGAATAAAACAAAGCAAAGCTGGTCCAGCATGCAATTTAAAAAGTACAAGATAAATTAAACAGCTTGATAATTGCTCTAAATTTAATTAGTTGTAAAACTACTTGAAAGCTAATATATTTCCAATTAATGCATCACAACTAACTATGATCTTTGATCGCTGATTTTCTGTGTATAAGTTACAATTTATGAGTCTCAATTGTAATTAATCTGGTTTTATCATGAAGTGTAACATTTATTGTGACCTTCCTGAAGAAATAATTAATGAAGTTATTTTGTTTCTCAATAGAAATGCCCTGGGAAATTAGGTAATGAGTTTTGGATGTGGTGGTGGAAGAACTACTGCCTTCCAAGAAAAGTTGACTTAATTAAGAGAATGTGAAGAGACAATACTGGAGAAACTCAGCAGGTCAAACAATGAACTTTATATGGCAAAGATAAAGATACATAAACAACGTTTTGGGCTTGAGCCCTTCATCAAAGTATGAAATCCCTGCTGCAGTTTTATTGTTAATCAGGAGAATATCAGTTCCCAATAATCAAAACAAATATTGCCCCCTGCCTGTTCTTACCAGTTATAATTTTATCCAATTTTGCTAACAATTTTTGGAACTTCTGAAGAAAGTATCATGTCCAAAACGTTGATTGCCTTTTACTTCCAATCGATGGTGTATGACCTGTTGAATTTCTCCAGTAATTTGGTTTACTGCACCAAACACAGCATCTCCATCTTTTCTCATTTACCACAATTTTCTTTTCAACTTCCCACAGGAAAAAAAAATCTTCTTTTAAGTGTAGGGCAGGAAATTAAATACTGAAAAATATATACATCTTAAGATGATCTGAAGAATGAAGGGAGGAGTTTTTTTAAGCCCAGTAAACACCAGTATCCTTTGGACTGGAGAGGTCTGAAATACTTTTCCCCTTGTTAAAGTCAAATTAAATACCATTTACATTGATCAAACCTGATGTGGGTAATCATCTAATATAAGTAGATAGTACCAACTATTACCAGAGGTATTAGTTACAAATTGTACTGCTTCTATCGACTGGACAAGATACTGTGGACAATTCAATCAGTATTTGCTTTTGCACTCAAATCATTTTCTGTTTTGTACTCATAGAATTTCCATGAAATGAACCTCGCTACAAATCTCCAAAATCTCTGCACTGGAAAATTCAATGAACAAATATTTTTTTTTGATCAAAGAAAAACTTTTGGAGGAATTCAGTGGGCTGGTTAATGGATTTCTTGTGAAATCGCAAGTGCAGCAAATAAATCAGGCTTAAGCAGCTTGTATGTGCAGAAATTATGAAAGATAAATAAGAGTTATGGCTCTATGATGTTCTGGATAAAGTGCATTGCTACCCAGGATCCTTGCACCAGTTCCTCATGTGCTATATTCCAAAGGAATATCTAGCTGATAAGGTCAGCCACTATGGAGATGAAGAGTTAAGGCAAGGGTTAAATTGGACCCATCCAGAAAGCAAAGAGGAGTAAATGTTGTTAGGCCTTTGGGAAATCAAACGGGAGTCTGCAAATCACATTCGAAGTTTAGCACATAAGCAGGTCCTTCAACCCTCTCATTTATGCCAATCAAGGTGTCTTCCTGAGCTAGTATCATTTCCTCTGATAGCTCTTTCCATATGCCTATCACCCTTGAAGTGAAAAAGTTGCCTGTCAGGGTTTTAAAAACATATTTCCCTTCTCATCTTAAAAACTCAGCTTAACAGTATCTGCAGAATTTTGTGTTTCACCCCTCTTATCTCAAATCTGAGCCTTCTAGTTTTAGACTCTGCTACCCATGGAAAAAGTCTGTGACAAACCAAATGATTTTACAGGGGCTTACCCCTCAGCCACCTTTGCTTCAGAGAAAACAGTCCCAGCTTGTCCAGTCTCTACTTATATCCCAATCCTTCCAGTCCCGCAACATCCTTGTGAATTCTTTCCCCACCTTTCCCAGCTTAATCACATACAGTGCTCTCCATAATGATTGGGACAAAGACACTTTTTTCCTTTATTTGTCCCTGTGCTCCACAGCTCTAAATTTGTAATCAAACAATTCACATGCAATTAAAGTGCACATTCCAGATTTTATTCAAATTTATTTGTATTCTTTTAGGTTTGACCATGTAGAAATTATAACACTTTTTATGCATTGTCCCCTCATTCCAGGGCATCATTATGGCTAGAATATTTGGCTTCACAGGTGTTTGTGAGTACTCAGATACATTTAATTGCTTCATTGGTGCAGGTATAAGAGAACTAGGCTTGCTTTTAAGGTTTTGATCATCTTTGGAGTCTGTCATTGCCATTTATCCAAATGAAGACAGTGTTATGCCAATGTAAGTAATAGAAGCCATTATGAGGCTGAAAAACAAGAATAAAACAGTAAGAGACATCGCTCAACCTTTCAGATGACCAAAATCAACAGTTTGGGACATTATTAAGAAGAAAAAGCGTACTGGTGAGCTCAGTAATCATAAAGGGACTGGTATTCCCAGCAATTCCTCCACTGCTGATGACAGAAGAATTCTCATAATAATAAAGCAAAATCCCCAAACATATGACTGATAGATCAGAAACACCCTTCAAGGGGTAGTGTGGAAATGTGAATGACTACTGTCTGCAGAAGACTTCATGACAGAAATACAGAGGCTGTACTCCAAGATTCCAAGCCACAGAAAGGATGGGCAGATTACAGTTTGCCAAGGAGTATTTAAAAGAGCCTGCAGAATTCTGGAAAAAGGTCTTGTGAACAAATAGGACCAAAATTAACCTGTATCAGAGTGATGGCAAGAGCAAAATGTAGAGGTGGTAAAGGAACTGCCCAAGATCCAAAGAGCATCAACTTTGCCCTGGTTTGCAACTTGCAGTGTAGCCTCTGTATTTCTGTTAATGAAGTCTTCTTAGGACAGTCATTGATATATCCACACCTGCTTCCCGAAGAGGGTTTTTGACCTGTTAGTCATACATTTGGAGATTTTTCTTCATTATGATATGAATTCTTCTGTCATCAGCACTGGAGGTCTTCCTTGGAATATCAGCTCACCAGAACGCTCTTTCTTCTTCATAATTTTCCAAATAGTTGATTTTGATAGTCTTATCGTCTCTTCCTTTTTTTTTTAGCCTCAAAATGTTTTTTTTTAAACTCTCATCCTCATGTTGAAAAATGGCAACTACAGATTCCAAAGGTGATCTAAAGCTTAGAAACAAGCCAAGCTCTCTTATACCTGCACAAATGAAATAAACACCTGTGAAACCAAATGTCCCAAACATTATGGTGCCCTGAAATGAGGGGAGTTTGTCTAAAAAGTGCTGTCATTTCTACATGGTCAAACCAAAATATATACAAATAATCTTGAATAAAATCTGGAATGTGCACTTCAATTACATGGGAATTGTTTGATTATAAATGTAAAGCTGGAGCATATGGACAAATAAAAGAAAAAAAAGTGTTTTTGTCTCAAACATTATGGAGGACACCGTACCTTCTATTATTTGGTGACCAGGGCTGCACGATATTCCAGTTGCAGTCTCACCAATCTTTTGTCTAGCTGTAACATGATGTTCCAATTCCTGAGGTCTGCAGTGGAACCACAGTTAATTTGTATGTGCATGGATGGCCCGCCCCTTGCCGATTATGCCTGAGGTTCCTCCACCTTGATTCTCCAAATAAAGCTGTCAACATCATAACCCCTCCCCGGAACAAGCTCAGGTTTCGGGTCAGCAACACGAGATGTGCCTTCTGTTTATGGTAATAAAAGCTTATTAGTCAGGTAACTTCTTTTCTTTGGAGTTATTCATAGTGCATTACAGTCGCTATCTTATTTGATGATGGCAAGAATGCTTTCAGACTTTGTCACCACTCTATCTACCTGAGACAGCAATTTTGGGGAATGAGGAATGTATCTTAGGTGTCTATTCTACAACATTCCATTGGGCCCTGCTGTAAATTGTGTATGTGCTACCCTGGTTTAACTTCATGCACTTCAGGAGGACCAAGAATGACCACCCTCCACTTCAGCTCTGTAGTAGAGAGCTTCACTTAATTAGTGACCTATTGTGGACATTCAACATCTCCTCACTTGTTGGGAAGGCATAACAGCGACTGCACTTCCTGAGAAGAATGAAATGGGCAAAGCTACTGGCCATCATTATGTCAACCTTCTATAGGATCTCTATGGAGATGTCATGTCATCACAGTGTTGTATGGTTGCTTCAGAGAAATGATTGGCAATCATTCCTCACGACCATAAGAGTGGCAGAGAGGATCACTGGAGTCTTCCCCCCCCACCCCCCCGCCCCATCGATGTGATTTACCAGAATTGTCTGAAGAGGGCGCAAAAAATCACTGAGGACCTTTTCCAACCTGCACAGAGCACCTTTCATATGCTCCCATCAGGAAAGAGATACAGAGGTAACACAGCCAGCACCACCAGGCTGAGGAACAGTTTTTTCCCACGGGCAGTAAGAAAGCTGAACATCCGAGACTCTCATTTGTATAAAACAAAATATATTTATTTATTTAGTTATTTTCATAGCTAAAATACTTGTTTTGCATCTATTATTTGTCTGTATGTGAGTTATCTTTGGTTGTGTATCTGCATGTTTTTGCTCCAAGGACAGGAGAACGCGGTTTTGTCGAGTAGTACAAACTTGACTTGACTACGTGCATCTCTTCATACTTTTCTGAGTTAAATTCCATATGCCATTCCTTTCATTACTTTTCCAGTTTATCTTGACTATGTTGTAGCCTTAGCCTTCTGCACTGTCCATACCATCGAATTTGTTGAATCTGCAAACATACTAAACATGGCACCAACTTTCTAGATTATAGATTACAAACAACAGTGGGCCCTACACCTCACCACTAATCATGGGGTTCCAATCTAAAACAACAACTCATCACCTACAGCCTTTTTTCTGCTTCCTCCAAGCCCATTTTGTGTCATAGGTGACCCTATACCTAAATTCTGGATTAACCTACCTTCCATGACCTTGGGAAAATCCTTATAAAAGTCCATGTAGACAATGTGTGCTACCCTCCCTCTGTAAATCCTATTGGCTACCCTTCAAAAAAAGTTAATCAAATTCCTGGGACACAATTTTCCATGCACAAAGCGCTGCTGTCCATCTTTAATTAGTATTGTTTTTCCACATAGAGACGTCTAGGAACTTTCTCACCACTGATATTAAGCCTACCTGCCTGTAGTTCCTTGGCTTGTCCATAATTAAAAACACAACATTAGCCTCCTTCCAGTTTTCCACTATCTCACCCATGACTAAGGAAGAAAGAAAAATCTCTGCCAGAGTCCTAGTGATTTCTTCCCTGGCTCCCCACAATGTCCCAGGGTACATTTCACCACACCTGACCTTTAAGTGCCTCAATGTTGTCGACACCTCCTCTTTTGTAATGTTGTTGTTATGTTTCAGGATGTCACATTCTCTTTTGAGAAATCCCTTGCTTCTACAACCTTCTCCACTGTAAATATACGAGGAAAGAAATGGAGCTGGAAAAGCTACTCAATTAATCAGCATTTGCAGACTTCCTTGTTTAATTCAATTAATCAGTTACTCAGTGCTACAATAATGAAAATAGTGAATGATTAACACCACAAAAACAACCCCTTTAATTCTCTATTGATGATGATAAATTTTGATCCAATCCAGCAAAGCTGTCTTCTCTAAAGTTGGACTGGAATTTTCAGAGCACCTGCAAAAATGTGAAACCATTTGTTACCGAGCAGTAACCCAAAACCTTTCCTATTTACTTCTACCAGTGAGGCTGTATCATGGAAAAGAGAGAACCAGGGGCAGGGAGGTAGGTCAGGATCAGATGAGGACCAGTTTTCAGCAAACATTCAGAGATGTGAAGGGGCATGGTCATTGGTGGTTGGAATGGAGGTTAAAAATCAGAGATGTTAGCTTTGGTCTCTTGAGAAGATTTATGGGCTGGAGGTGAGAACTGCAGAAATTAAAATGGAGAAGAGCTAGGAGTTGTAATTATGGGAGTGATGGAAGATTGGGATTTCATTGTGTCTAAATTACTTAATGGGGGACTCCTGATCCAGTCCTGCCTGAGAATTTCCCCAGTAAAGTCTCCTTTAAAGCATGCAAATACAGGTGCTCTTGTGATGCTCAAGGTTGGTGGGCCAAATTATTCACATATATGTAATAAAAAATGTGAAGATATACATTGAAGGTCTCAGGATCCTAATATACAATTTGGCATCCATTTGGTATTTTGTGTCAGAATTTCATGCAAGTTGATTTGTGAAGTGTACAATCCTTTTTATATGCACCAGATTTTCTACTACAGATTACAGCAAAGTCTTACAATTAATATTTCATCTTCTGCAGCTTTGATCTCTCCAGAGAGAATAAAATATGGCTTGAGAATGACAGAAAAGCTCTTTTGTTAAGTGGCAAATACTTGTCACTATTGCATTAAGGAAGGCTGACCTAAATTAGGAGAAAATAATAGAATTTATTCAGGTTCATAGGCTCATGGGAACAGCACTGCATTTGGAATTAAATAGTTCACTTTAGATGTCTCTGTGACAAGTAGGTATTAACACCAGCAGATAAATTTGGTTTAGCATGAAGGGAAATAACCTGTCACTGTTAATTACATTGAAAAATAATTCTCTGCTGCTATTTTTTCATCCCTCACCCAAACTTGTACATCCTGAATCTTACTGTATCCTTTTTGCAAGTAATATCAACTTATAGAGTATGTATCAAATAAAACATTGCGATATGAACAGTCAGTACAGTGCATGAGTTGTGGAAATTGGACTAATTGCATGGTTGACTATGAAGTAACTTTCTCTACTGCAGATAATGTGGTGGCTCTCAAATATTAGGACCTCGGCAATATGTCTGGTGTACATTTTACAACAGTCCAAATAGAGGATGAAGTTAATACAGTGTTTCTGGATTTTACCTTGTTCTTTTCACCACGATACTTGATTTTTGGAGCTGTTTTACCGTAACTCCTTATTCTACTCTCTTATTCTTCAGAAAACCTGCATTAATTTTCTATAGCTAAACTACCACCAAGTCTTTATCAGTTCTTACTTGGTTTTAAATCATCTCCTTTAATTTTAACTGAATTGGTTTTTGGTGGCACCATCAATCTTGAGCTAAGAATCACATAAAAATCATAATGTTAATCACAAAATGAAATGGTGTCAGTTGGAGAATTAAAAATAATACCTTGTGATTAAATGTCGTTAACTTAGAAAATATGCATTTGCCAAAACATGAAGCATTGAAGTTTAATGTGTTAAAGCAAGTTGCAACAAATATGAGGTTTTCACGCCAACAGAATATACTTAAGTAAAAGTAGAGATGGTTTAAAATCACTTTTGTAGAGTTGAAACATAACTTCTTTGTACCTAATATGTTCCTTCATGACCTCTACAGGGTAATCATCAATGATCTGAATGTTCTGTCCACAATACGATAACATACTTTATGCCAGGATTCCCATATAAGTTGGTCTTTAATCAAAAGCAAAGTCAGCAGAGAATAATTTTGTGAGGCTTGCCACCTGGAGCTGGTTTAAGAATTAGCAATCTATGCGCTCTGTCGACCCATGATACTGTAGGCAGCGAGTCTTGCCCAAACACCTTGCGGAGAAACTCAGCAAAGAATTTTGTAAGGAGGCCAGATTCAGTTTCTAGTAACGAATATTTTGAAAGGATCAGATGGAAGCCCAATAAAATATTTAAAAGTTGCGGAGAGGCTTCAGTGTGATTTGGAAAGGTTGATTGAGTAGGCATATTTATCGTAGATACAGTACATTGTGGATACATGTGGGATTAATCACTTCAATGGCAAAAACAAGTGAAGCAAATTATTATCTGAACAGCAATAGATTAGAAAATGGTTCAGTGTCTTTGTATACCAGTCAATAAAAGTAAGTATGTATGTGCAGTAGGCACATATCTAACATATCTATATTCTGTCATAGTAGGACATGTAGGACAAGTGTCTCTGTTGGGCTGACCACGGACCCAATATCTTATGGAAGGTCAACGTTAGCAGCTTGTGATCGGTGAAGACCTTGAATTGCTGACCTTCCAAAAAGTAACGGAAGCGTCTTACTGCCATAGGACTTGATTGAAAGCGCTGTATTTGAGCTTGGGGGGGGGTGGGGGTGGGGGAAAGGGGCTGCAGAGGTGCCTACTGAAAAAGGCTAGGGGTTGACACTGGCCTTCGATGTACGTCCCCTACTGTTGTGCTGGAGGTGTTGACTGACAGGGCGATAGGTGCCTCCAGCTTGGGTTGGACCAGGAGGGTGGCATTGGCCAGCCCATCTTTAGCATTCTGGAATGCCCTCAAAGACTCATCATCCTAGGAGAAAATAGTTGAGGCAGAGTCAATTCTTTCATTTAAGAGGAGGCTGGATATATACATGGATAGAGGAAGTTGGAGGGTTATGAACGGAGAATAGGTGGGGAGATCTAGCGGAGTTGTTTGAGTGAACCAGTGTGGACTTGAAGGCCGAGATGGCCTGTTTCCATGCCATAAACTGTTATATGGTTATATGGTTAAGAGTCCAAGAAATATTAACATTGTGCTTCTATGTGCTTTAATCATAATGCAAATGATTTTTGAGATGAAATTCCATCAATTTAAACACTTCCCTTGATTTCTTCTTGATTTCTTTCAATGGAAGATGAAAGAATAAGCACTTCTGATCACAAAATGGCCTCTTGCTTTGTTTTCCTCCTGTTGTTAAACCATTGTTGTTAATAATGTTTTCAAAACTGTTTGCTCCATTGGAAGCCAATTAAAAAGGATTTTGCAGATGACATAAAGATGGTGGGAGGTGGCATGGTGGTGGGTGTGGTGGAACACAGAACTGCGGGCATATCCTCACTGGGCTGGGCAGGCTGTCCTGCATTCTATACATCCCCATAAGATCCCCTAATAAATGCTGAGATCCCTAGTCTCCTCCCTCATACCTGCCTTGGACGTGAGCCAGCAGCATGTAGAAGAATGTCTGGGTTTTCTGATCAATAAAGCCTTTGACTCTTGCTTTGTGTCTGTGAGTAGTCATTGATCGTGCCACAATTTATTGATCAGAAATTTTAAAGTGGTATAGACAAAGCGATCCAACTGGAGAAGCTGGAGATCGATCCAAAGGATCCGTAAAGTTTGATATGTGACTACACTGCTTGAAGGTCTACCTGAGTTGCCACGAAATCACAGCTGATGGTGATCGATACAAACTGCTCTTTGCAGCTGCAGGCCACCGAGCGTATCAATTAATTTGTGACTGTATTGAAGATGAAGAGGCAATGGCCCAACTCCGACAGCAGTACAGAGCCCTGAGGAACACGATGTATGCATGCTTCCAGCTTGGCTCCCGATGCCAGGGGCCGGGTGAGTCAGGCGACGATTTTGTGAGGGCCACGTGGGAGCTGGGACCAGACTGCGGGTGCTGGGATGTGACTGTGACAACCTACCAGGAGGATCTCATCCGCGACGGGCTAGTTGCTGGATTCCACTCCCATCACATAATGTGGAGACCTGCTCAGTGGGCCACGTCGCCACCAGGTGCAGAGAATGGGCAGCACCATCTTGGGACTCAGGGTCTATGACTTGCACCGCCAAGTACACGAGGTACAACTACTGCGACCAAAGCAAACACCCACGTAAGTACTGTCCAGCCTGTAGCGTGACCTGCTCGAACTGCCGGAGGAAAGAACACTATGCTAGGGTATGTCATTCTAAGCCCCCTCTCTAGCAGTGTCAGTGGACCACAACTCGTGTTGCCACATTGGGCCGACCCACTTCAGTCGTTATTCTCAATTGCTGAGAACCAAACTTACGGGCCTAGGGCGCACTGTCATGGAGGGGCATCACATTCGGCTTCACCTCCGGACTCCACTCCATGCAATCCATAGGTGTGGCCATCTTCACGATCTTCTGGTGGCTATCTTGGCAGCAGCCAACCCAACTACATAGCAGCAGATTCAGAAAATGAACTGACGTTGGCTTCCATTGTACTGGACCACACCAGCTGGGTCAATTAATGATGGACAGTGAGGTGAATGGTCACACCACTGGTTGCCTGTTCAACATAGGAAGCACGAAGAGCTTCATACACCTGGGCACGGCGAACATTATTCCCTGACTGTGTCCCTAGCCAAGTGCAAGGTAGCACCAGCCTCCAAATCCCTCTCTACAGATATCTGCGGGAGATGCACCATGACCCTACTGTGAGGGACACAAAATATAACAGCTTCAGACTGCTGGTGATGCCCCACTTCTGCACATCCATCATACTGGCACTGGATTTCCAGTTCCAGCTTAAGGGTGTGCTGATGCAGTTTGATGGCCCCCCACTCATCATCAGTAATAACTAATTATGGAGGCCCCTCCCCTCCCCCTACCCAAAGAGGCCCAATCACTTACCCGAATGCTGGGCCAAGTTCCCAACCTATGTAATGGCCGGGCAAGTTCAATGAGCCACCCGATGCCCTGTCCAGGGGAACCTGCTCCAGGGTGAAAGTTTATCACCAGGCACTCCACGATAGCCTCTGCCACCCTGGGGTCAAAAGGCTCTATCATTTTGTGAGGGCCCGTAACCTCCCATACTCAGTGGAGGAAGTTAGGGAGCTGACTTGCAATTGCCTGGTCTGTGCAGAATGCAAGCCACAATTTCAAAGATCAGAGAGATCCCAACTCATCAAGGCTACTCACCTCCTTCCAGCATCTCAGCATGGACTTCAAGGGGCCCTTCCCATCCACAAATTAGAACATCTACTTCTTGAGCATCGTGGATGAGTACTCACGTTTCCCATTCACCAACCCCTGCCCTGACATGACCACATCCATGGTCATTAAAACACTCCGCACAGTATTCACTCTGTTCGGATACCCCAGCTACGTTCATAGTGACCGGGGATCTGCCTTCATGAGTGAGGCGTTGCAACAATACTTCCTTTCCAAGGGCATAGCTACGAGCAGAACCACCAGCTACAACCCCCATGGGAGTGGGCAGATGGAGAGGGAGAATGGTATGATCTTGAAGGCAGTCTTTTTGCCCTTCGAGTCAAAAGGGATGCCCATATTCCAATAGCAAGAGGTTCTCCCTAAAGTGCTGCACACCACCACGTCCCTACTTTGCAAGGCCCCATAAAAAATTGTTCTCCTTCCCTAAGAGGTTGGTGTAGGGAACCATGCTGCCGGTCTGGCTGATGACCCCAGGGCCGGTGTTCCTGCAGAAGCACATTAGAATGTACAAGGCAGACCCACTGGTCGAGGAAGTGCACCTCCTGCACGCAAACCCCCAGTAGGTGGTGGTAAGGTACCCAGACGGACAAAGTAATACAGTGTCCATCCGGGAGAGGGGGCTCCGGCACGCGAGGTGAACCAGATATCCCCAGGCAGTGACCAGTCGGCCCCAGGGATCACCCTGACAGACGAAGTAGTGATCCCACCTCCAACACGGCCCCCCAAGTGTTCCCCCCACTGGTGTGTCCCCGCACCCCCCCCCACCCCACTGTTACAAACAAATTTCCCACCCCTTATGGACCTGGTAGACACAGACACTGTACAGTCCTCCAACACTCAGCTGAGCCAACAAGCCACCGTTCTGTTGGAACCATCGATACAGCCAGCAGTACTTCGGAGATTCAGTGCCGAATAAAGCTGTCGGAGCGGCTGAACCTATGAACTGTATGGAGAGCAAGACTCATACCAATGGACATTGCCCCACATCACCTTGCTGGACTGTGGTGATATGTTTCCTCCATTGTATATAGTGACAATTGACGATTGTATATATGGAGCTGGCCTGCCCATGGATGACTCATACCCCAAGACTACTCCTCTGTGGTCCTGGGCCATAAAGATCAAGCCACCTTTCCCTTGCTGTCATTTTTATCCTGGGATCCGGGCCAGCAATGTTCTTCTGTGTATTAAAGCCTATCGTTTCTTCAGCTTGTCTCTGTGGTTACTGGTAGTGCCCTATACGAACTTCATTCAAAAGAGGGGGTGAATGTGGTAGAATACGGTACTACAGGCATGTCCTCACTGGGCTGGGCAGGCTGGCTCGCCTTCTGTACCTGTAGCCCCTCCACATAAGATCCCCTAATAATGACTGAGAGCCCTTGCCTCCTCCCTTATTCCTGGCTTGGACATGAGCCAGCAGCATGTAGTGGAATGCCTGGGTTTTCTGCTTAATAAAGCTTTTGACTGCTTGCTTTGTGTCTGCAAATGGTCATTGATTGTGCTAGAGTGAGGAGCAGTGGACTGTGAAGAAGGTTTCCAAAGGATGCAATGGGATCTGGACCAGCTGGAAAAATGAGCTGCAAAATGGTAGATGGATTTTAATGCGGACAAGTGTGACATGTTGCACTTAGGGAGGACAAGCCAGGGTAGGGCTTACATGGTAAACAATAGGGCACTGTGGATTCCTGTTGAATCTGGGAATGCAGATACACAACTGATGAAAGTGGGAGCACAGGTCGATGGGGTTGTAACGAGAGCTTTTGGCATATTGGCCTTCATAAATCAAAGCACTGAGTACATGAGTTGGAATGTTATGGTAAAGTTGTAGAAGACATTAGTGAGACTAAATTTGGAGTATTGTCTGCAGTTCTGGCAACCTTCCTACAGGAAAGATATCAATAAGTTTGAAAGAGTGCAGAGAAAATTTACAAGGATATTGTCGGAACTTGAGGAGCTGAGTTATAAGAGAAGAGTGAATAGGTTAGGACTTTACTCTCTGGAGCATTCAAGAATGAGGAGGTTAAAAATTATCAGGTTAAAAAATATTTATCAGAGCAATTGGGTTATAGTTTAAAACTACCTAGACGATTTTCTTTGGAACTAATACTTGCTAAAGATGATTCCAAAAAAATTATTTCTGAAATGTATAAAATATTACAAAATAAAATGCCTAACCCATAAATCAAAAATGAAATGGGAAGTGGATTTAGATAGAAAGATTGATGAAAATGTTTGGAGAAATTTATGTAGAGATGGTAGGACTAAAGTAATAAACGCATGCTATAAGATGGTGCCGTATAATTTTTTACATCAATTGTATTCAACTCCACAAAAGTTGAAAAACTTTCAACTTAGTTCTTCAGATTTATGTTTTAGATGTGGTCAAGAAATATGTACTTTTTTTCATTCTAAGGTTAAAAGTATTTGGTTACTAATTAAATCATTTTTAGAACAGGTATTAAAAGTGAATTTACCTTTAGATCCATTGTTGTATTTACTAGGAAATATTAAGTCGATAGCTCTAAGATTGAGATTGACTATGTATCAGCCCTGCTGTTTCAAAAAAGTGTTTAGCTATCACATGAAAATCTGATATGGTTTTAAATATGAAAAGATGGCATATTGAAATGAGAGCTTGTATTCCTTTAGAAAAGATTCAATACAATTTAAGAGACAAATAATTTTTCTTTATTAAAGTTTGGAGCCCTTATCTGAAAATTATTGGTGTTAAAATTTGATTTCTCGGTCCGCTTCAATGGATGCCACCACTTTTGCAGACGAAAAGTTTAAATATGATTGTAGTAGATGATGATCTCCTTTTTCTTTCTTTTGTAGGTGGGGAAGGGAGGAGGAAGGGTATTAGTAGGGGTGTTTTTTATATAAAAATTATTAATCACATTATGTTTGTACCAATATATAGTAACTAATATTGTTATGGGATTTTAAATTTTAAATAAAATATTATAAAAAAGAATGAGGAAACCTACAGTTCTTAATTCCTGAAGAAAGTTGGAATGTAATTTTAAAATTGGTTAGTACCTCTTATTTATGTGCCCGCCCCTCTCTCCGACAATTTAAAGTAGTCCACAGGGCTCACTTGTCCAAAATCGAACGATCTCATTTTTATGTGGATGCATCTCCTTGATGTGAAAAATGCGACAATGCAGATGCTTTATTAATTCATATGTTCTGGACACGCAAGAGACTTGAGAAATAGGGGAACTGTAGCAGCCCGCGCACAGAGACGCGGATTGGCCCACAAAATGGCTGACGAATGCGGTGACCGTGCGAACTTGGGGGTGACACCGGCCATCATCCCAGGTGACCTCCCGCATGGTGGGAAGACGGTGAACTGCTGTGCAATCTCAGGCTGGTGCTCCAGTGATGCAGTGCCCTGACATCAGTGCCTGCAGCCCATATAAATGCGATGGCCAGTGCAATAAACCAGTCTCAACTTCAAGGCTTTGGTGTGCATGTCATTCTTCTCCACATCCATGTAGTGTAAACGCTACATTGGAGACCCCAATAGGTCCATCCAGCAGTTGGACCTGAAGATGATGGACCAGATGGAGCCAGTGACCATCCACATGGTCTCACTCAGGCTCCCAGCATTTTTGGTTTTGCAGCCACACCTGTGGCTTGAGTAGGCCGAGGCTCAGTTCCAGCTTTGACACACTGCTGATGACACCGTTACTTCTCTGTCATGAGCACACTCGATCAAGACACAGCGCGAAGGGTCGTAGATTTCTTATGGTAGCCTCCGGAACAAGGCAAATACGCAGCTCTCAAAGAGCTGTTGACCTGCACTTTTGGTCTCTCCCAACGCGAGCGGGCCGCCCAATTGCTGCATATGGATGGATTGGGGGACAGGGCCCCATCCACCCTAATGATTGAGATACTCACTTTGACCAAGGGCCACAAGCTTTTTCTGCTCTTTGAGAAGATCTTTCTGGAGCAACTCCCGAGGATATCAGTCTCTTGCTCATGGATGAGGACTTCAGCTACCCCCGGAGTTGCGGCCCAGGTGCATATGCTCTGGAGAGTGAAGAAGGATACCAGCGACATCAAAGAACACATCAGCAAGCCCCACGAACAGCCAAATGCAAGACCAAGACCAGAGGAGAGGCAAGTTAATACCCCAGGACAATTCTTCTATTATCATCAGCGATGGGGTGTGGAGGCCCGTTGATGCCGCCTACCATACTGGCTTCCAGGAAATGCCCTGGTCAACCATCATTGATGGTTGGCCCACATGATAACCTCCTCTATATTTGGAACTCCTCGTCAGGCAGGCATTTCCTGGTCGACACTGGCACCGAGATAAGCATCCTGCCCCCTGCAGTCCTCAACACCTGGAACAGCAAGCAGGACCCAGCACTGAAGGCAGCTAACAGCTCCTCCATCCAAATTTTGGTACTCGACCACCCCCCTTCGGTTCAGCAATAGCCGGTGACATGGACTTTCACACTCGTGGCAGAGGCGCAACTGGTCCTGGGGGGCTGACTTCCTTTGTGCCTACTGTCTGCTCGTAGACCTCAAGGGGCGGCGCATGGTGCATGCCAGAACTTTTCAAATTCTACCGCTGGGGGAAGCCAGATTACCCGCACCCCCCCACCCCCCACCCCAGCTTGTCTCTATAACACTTTCAGATAATGAGTTTGCCGCATCCTGGCAGAGTTCTCCTCAATAGTGTTGCCACAGTTCTCCACTGCTGAGCCAAAGCACAGGGTAAGGCACCACATTATGACCACCAAATCCCAGTTCATTCCCAGGATGTCCTCAAGACCATCATTCTAACCCCCTTTGGCCTGTTCAAATTCCTATGCATGTCCTTTGGTCTGAAAAATGTGGCCCAAACTTTCGAGCAGCTGATGGGTCCAGTGGTTTGGGACCTCCCATTTGCATTCATGTATTTGGATGATATCCTCATTGCTAGCCGCAGCAGCAAAGACCACGCCACCCACCTGAGACAACTGTGCACCTGGTTGAGTGAATTTGGTTTGACAATTAACCCTGCAAAGTACCAATTCAGCCTAGAAGCTATTGCTTTCCTGGGGCACAGTATAAACAAACACAGGGCAACACCCCTCCCTGAAAAGGTCAAGGTGGTCTGGCACTTCGCCAAGCCATGAACAGTAAAGGGACTACAGGAATTCGCCAGTATGATAAACATTTAAAACAGATTCATACCAGCAGCAGCCTGCAATATACACCCCACTTCATGTTAATGGTGGGCACGTCAAAGGACATTACGGGGGAAGATGAGCCTTCAAGGGCATTCCAGAATGCTAGACGTGCTGGCCAATGCCACCCTCCTGGTATACCCCAGACCAGAGGAACCTATTGCTCTGACATCGATGACTCCACCACAGCAGTAGGAGGCATACTGGAACAGTTCACTGAGAGCCAGTGGCAATCCCTGGCCTTTTTCAGCAGACACTTCCACTCCAGAACTCAAATACAGAGCTTTTGACCTAGAGCTATTGGCGCTGTACTTGGCGATAAGATATTTTTTGGAAGGTCAGCAATTTAAGGTCTTCACCGAACACAAGGCGTTGACCTTCACCTTTCATAAGGTATTGAATCCATGGTCGGTCCAACAATAGAGACATTTGTCCTATGTGCCCGAATTTACCACAGATATACAGCATATGGCGGGGAAAAGCAATGTGGTAGACGACGATCTGCCATGCCCTGCAATTGAGTCAGTCCACGCTCTGTCCCGGGGGGTCAACTACATGGCCTTTGCCAAAGCAGAACAGCAGGACCATGAGATCCCTGCGTATAGGACAGCCGTCTCTGGTCTCAGTGGAAGATGTCCTGGTCACCCCAGGTAATCTGACATTGCTGTGCGACATCTCCACTGGTAGCCCTTGCCCCATTGTCCCAGCTGCATGGAGGTGTCTGGTTTTCAATGCCATACAAAACCTGGCACATCCGGCAACACGAGCCACAGTCAAGATGGTGGCTAGCAGGTTTGTCTGGCATGGCCTCCGCAAGCAGGCCAGTCAGTGGGCCAAGATCTGCACAAACTGCCAGTCCTCCAAAGTGCAGACTCACACAAATACGTCCACAGACTTTTGAACCAGTGCAGTGCAGATTTATCCACTTACATATTGAAATAGTGGGACCGCTACCAGCTTCCTGTGGACCACGGTTGACCGCTCCACGAGGGGCCTGAGGCAGTGCCACTTGGCTGATACCACCACAAAAACGTGATCCAGAAAACTCATCAACACTTGGGTGTCCAGATTCGTGGTCCCAGAGCATCTGACCTCAGATGGGGGGTGGGGGGGCACAATTAACCTCTGGGTTTTTTGGCAGAGCTGGCTGACTTCCTGGGGACATTGCTCCACCAGACCACGGTGTACCACCTTTAGGCCAATGGGATGGTGGATCAGTTTCACAGGTACCTGAGGGGAACTTGATGGCCCAGCTCACGGGTTCCAACTGGGTGGATGAGCTGCCTTGGGTCCTGCTGGGGATTTTCACCGTGCTGAAGGAAGACTTCAAAGTCTTGGTGGTGGAGATGGTCTACAGTGCACCCTTAACCAGTCTGGGGGAGTTTCTGGGCCCAATAAATACCCGGAAGACCCTACAGCTTCCTTTGAGGACTTGCAGTGATAACTGGGGTCCTTGGTCTTGCAACAACCCCCACCATACAGCCAACCCAAACATAACATCCCTAGGGACTTGAGGACTTGTCAGTATGTGTTTGTGTGAAGGGCCACCCCTACAAGGGCCCCCCCTACAAGGGCCCCTATATAGTCATCAGGGACAATGGCTCCACTTTCATCCTCGACATTGGCAGTCAGGAGAAGACCTTTACTATCGTCTGCCTGAATCCAGCATTATTGGATTGTAAGCAGCTAGTCTCCACTCCTCCCCATAATGCAGGGGCAGATGGACAATGGTCTGATCTCTGATTTGGTGTGTGTGGGGTGGGTGAGGGGGAAGGATTGTTGTATAGCAGCCAGCACATGGAGACATGGACCGGGTCACAAGATGGCTGATGAATGCAGCAATTGCGCAGATCTGGGGGGTGATGTGGCGGGAACGCCGGCCAGTCCCAGGCTGCCGCTCCAATGATGCAGTGCCCTGACACTGGTGCCTGGGGCCTATAGAAACACGACAGCCAGTGCAGTAAACCAGTCTTGACTTCAAGGCTTTGGTGTGCATAGCACAAACAGTACAATTAAGTATTGCAAACTTTCTTTGCCCTTTTTAAAGTTAATTTTAAACCTAATCCCTTAACTGCTTTGTTTGTTATTGTTGGAGAGAGCGACATAACTAACAGCATCTGAGCTGCATGTATTAGCTTTTATCTCTCTTATGGCTAGGCAGGCGGTGTCGCTCCACCATCTAAAATGTCAAAGTCAAAAATGCAATAGCAGCATCTGGCTATCCAAGTTTGTTCAGGTTCTTAAGAACTCAAGGCATTCAATATAATCCAGGAAAAGCACTCAACACTCTAATACTCCTTGAATTTACTTCTTCCACCTTTGGCATAATGCATAGGAACAAAACAACAATGCTTTTTTGACATGACTTTCCAAACTTTCAGCCTCCATCACTGACATCAACCTGCAGGGCAGTACATGGAATCTCCACAACACTGAAGTCCCTTCCTTAGCTTGTAAATTTATCACTTTTCCTGCATTGTCAATCATTCAGTATCTTTGTTTTAACTGCACACACTGTAAATGATTCCAGGCAGCATATTATCACCAGTTTTCAAGGGCATTTAGGGATTGGTATTTAATGCTAGTCTTCATGAGATCCATGTTTTGTATAGAAATCAAAACAAATTATGAAACCAGAAAATGATAATATTAAAGATAAAGATTTATTGAATAAATCACACATATTTAGATCAGCTTTATGAAGTTTATATAATTAACAGTACACTTGCTCATGGGTTTAAAGTGTACACAAGATTAGAGCTGATGGCAGAGAAAATATGTAGAATACCCATAGGTATCCATCAGTTTCGGGTTGCATTTCTGATTTGTTTATTGTACATATTTAACATCTCATAACATTTTGTTCCCAAAAGGATGCCATCTCAATTTAAGTTTAATAAATGAGTCATGATTCATGGAGTCAGTCTTGCTAATAACAAAATTTAAGCAGCTAATTAGCTTGTAAATTACTATGCTCTTATATCTGGACTGATTATTTCTCTGGCTCAATGGCAGAAAGAACTATTCCTTACAAGTGCAACATATGCTTTGGTGCTTGCCTCTTTCACGGTAATTCTTACTCGGTTAGAGCAATGTGTTTCTTTGGGTAAATAACAAATGATAGGGATGTAAAACCAGATCTGCTACTCAGTTGCTGATCTGCATTTCTTCTTCAATTAATCATCTTCATAGGCTTAACAAATTTAAAATTTCCATCAATTTGTCTTGATAGCTCTATTTACCCATATCATCCATATCTTCAGTGGGAAGCTAATTTTCAAATCTTAACTATTTATTGAGTAAAGGATTTTTCCTGATTTGGCCTTGGATGTGTTTCTATATTATCGAGTTCTAAAGCAGGGAAGGTAAATGTGCACAACATCATGAAAAGGGCAAAAAAGGACTGCTCAATTAAGTTAGTCCCAAGGGGATGATTGACAGGGAGGGAGGAAGAGTGGACAAGGGAGTCATGGAGGGTGTAGTCCCTGCAGAAGATGGAGAGGGGAGGAGAGCAATATGTGTCTAGTGATAGAAATGGCAGAGGAGGATGTGTTGGATGCGGAGTCTGGTGGGGTGGTATTGAGGATAAGGGAAATCCTGTCTTTGTTGCATGTGGGGTGGAGGGGCACAGGGCAGATGTGCGGGTAATGGAGGATATGCAGGTGAGGGCCGAGTTGATGGTGGCAGAGGGAAAGCCATGTCGTTTGAAGAAGCAGGACATCTCTGATGATCTAGCACAGAAGTCACCATCCTGACTGCAGATGTGATAAAGACAGAGGAAATGAGAAAATGGAATGGAATCCTTACAGGGAACAGGGTGGGAAGAGGTGTAGTTGAGGTAGCTGTGGGACTTGATGGGTTTATAGAAGATGTCTTTTGAGAGCTTGTCTCCTGAGATGGAGACAGAGAGATCAAGGAAAGGGAGAGTGTGGCTGGTGAATTTGAGGTCGGGGTGGAAGAAGTCAACGAGCTCATCAATAGTCAACGATATTGGCGAGGAAGAGTTGAGGGTAGCTGTTATTGATTTTGTACAAAATATTATTTTCTATTATGTTACTACTAGATGCGACAAGTGGATCAGAAAATGAGAAAGCAATTCTTCTCGTGAAGCAAGATTACTTCTTCTCAGGTCAGAAAATGATCCACATTCCAGAACAATAAACCAATGTATTATTTTGAGAAGTATTTTAAACTGACTTTGAATTTGGAGCCTCTGCTTGCAAAATGTAACACGTTGTTTCATCCACAGATTTTGTTCTGTTAACAAGGAAACATGACCCTGTTTCAGACTCCATTTGGAATGATAACTTAATTGCTTTTATGGCAAAATAATACAACTGCCATATTAATTGTAGTTCATTGATATCTCATGGTTAGGCTTTTTTATAGTAGACCCCCATTGTAATGTTGGCAACAAGAGGTGCTAAGGTATGAGACCTTAAGACAGGAAGAAAATCTCATGGGCTCAAGTGGGACGAAGTCAATAGCTGTAATATCTTCACGAATACATTGAAACACAGCAAATCTATCCAAACAATGTTTATCTGCAAGAGTACAACATTTACATTGTGTCTGAACTGTTGATGTAAAACTTAACTGTGAAACTGTTACATTATTTGAAAAGGAACACAATTCTGCTGCCCAATGGGATTGCATCCCAAGCACATAAAAATACACCAACAGCTGCACATCCCATGCTTAAAGCCACATAATAGTGGTGGTGTTTCTTTTTGGATATGATTAGAGTAGGATTGAGAGCATAAACCAAGGATTTGCTTGTGAGGCCTGGAGGAGTATTCCTACTCCCCTTGCACAAGGTTATCAGGTTTATTGTCACGTAAACTTTTGTTACATCATGATAATTATCAAGCTCAAAGAAACTCCACCAATTTGGGTCAGGTCTTGATTTATATCCTGATAATGGCGGTAACAACAGGCAAAGCTAATGTCTTAATTTAAAATTGGAGCTGCTGTTTGAGCACCTCAAGTTTCTTAATGCAACATACCAGGAAGAACGTCTGAAAATTGGAAGGCAATGTTATGAATTCACATTAATATAACTTTGATATGTGTCCACATTACAGTCATAGCAAAGACACATTTTAACAAATGAACGCAACCATTAATTTAACAATGTGAAAATCAAGTAATGATAAATTTTAAAAGGGATCATGAGTTATTAATTTTGACAGTTTTGATAAATGCTTTAGAGTGCAACTGTCAGAGTGAGCTATATTCATATCATCTGTTCTTCTTCATTATAATTGAAGTTTTTAAAATGAAAGTTCTTCCAAAGTATTTATTTGGAAATGCTTCTAAAATCTCAGTTATCATTGCCTCGTGTTGAGAAAATATACAACTGCCCCCAAAAATGTCTTGATCCTAGTGGCCTGCTTCTTTCCTTTGTTTTGTGATAATTTAAGGAGAATTTATTAATGCGTAGACAACTGAATGCAAGCAAGGGAAGGAACTCACATTCACACAGCATTTTCCCAGCTTTTTGACCTTGCAAACACTTCATTAATAATGTATTACTTCTGAAGCATAGTTGGTTACAAAATAAAAATTGAGAGGATGTGTACATCATTGGTGAGGCCTGCATGTATAATGTGTCCCTCATTGTCCTCTGGAAGGTCGTAGTGACTTTCTTTCTTTTACTTCTGCAGGCTCTGTGGAAGCTACTCTCAGTTTTAGTGGGTATATGATTATTGTATATAAACAGAAATGTGTTTAAACAACTTAACTTCAGAAAATAACAATTGGAACCAAAAAGGTCTGTGGATGCTAAAAATACAAAACAAAAACTTAAAATGCTGGGAAAACTCAATCGGCTAGGAAGCATATTTCAGTTCATTCTTCATTTATCAGTACTGGCAGAGGGAGAAAAGATTTATCTTTTTAAGAAGCAGTAAGGGGTGGTGAGAACATGAATATCTGTGACAGGGTGTAGACCAAAGTTGTCCCGTCCCCATTTCTGAAACTTAAAGCACACTTGTTTTCTCACTTTTACATATCTGATGGCAATTTATTGACTTGAAACATCAACACTCTTTCTCTCCCTGCAGAGGTTACCTGACCTGCTATGATTTTCTAGTATTTACAATTCAGCATATCTATGTGCATAATAGTTGAATTTTGTGGACCAAATTTTAGGGTAAAATTTAAGGGGTTGACTATTACACACAGACTACTTTTGACCGCAATAATGCCTGTGTCATTCAAGGCATCAGGAGCTTGGATGGGTAGCCGGGTGGCCAGAACTGGGTGGTAAGTCTGTGATGGGAGCATCAGAAGCTCGATGGGCGGTTGGCCAGGGTCTAGGTAAGATCTTGCAGTTGGGGTATCGGGAGCTTAGTGGGCGGGTGGCTGGGGCCAAAAATAGAGCTATCAACTATTATAGGTGTATACACGGTATAATATATAAAAAAATGTGCCATGATACATTAATGCAAATTTTTTTCCACATTCCTAAATACTTTAAGACTCAACAGGCAATTTGTTTCTTCATGTTGCAGTGATTTTTAAAAATTCTTTTGAAGATTTTCTGGAATAAAGCTTGCCCAAATAATTTCATCTGTTTCATCACAGGCATGAAATTCAGCTGGCATGAAACTTTCAAGTTTCTGGACTAAAAAAATGGGAGCTCTTATTTATTGACCAAATAACTCCAGAAACTTTGCAATTTAAAAGGCAAACATTTGAATGACATTTTTTCCCTTTGCAAGATTTTTGTTTCCCACAACCTCAGCACAGCTCATTTGTGTGCCTTAACAACTTTGCTCATAGATGTCATATCAGAGCCATTCAAAGCTGCCTACCTTCAGGATTATTCCAGGCTGATACTATTTATGTCTGATATTTGAGCAGGCTTAGTGGCAGATTTCTCAGTGAGCTCTGAAATCTGGAAATTGTTATTACCCAAGAATATTCCAATCCATTGGTTTCAAATTCATAGCAAAGCACAGAAATATGGGTACATCCTGGGAAAGCTTCTTGCACCAGGATGAGCATTCTTACTCAAAATAAATCCTATCCATGTGCAGTAGAACTGGATCAATATTCGGGCACATCTATTAGTTAAAAACCACTATCGCATGAACCAAGGTGCATCGATAGAGGCTGCTTTGCAAGCAGACAGTAGATCTCATGCATAGTATAACAAGCAAGGCATGAAGCAAAAATATAAAAAGTGCTGAGTTACAGAGAGAGATCAGAAAGCACCATAATTTTACTATTTTGGGGTTCATTCAGAAGACTTAACGGCTGGAAAGAAACTGTCCTTGAATCTGGAGGTGCCTGATTTTATACTTGAGAATCTTTTCGCTGGTGGGAGGAGGGTGAAGAAAGTGTACATTAAACTACGGTCATCTCCAACTTGAAAACAATCTAACAATAGACCTACAATGTTTTTAAAACTATGCTCTCAACATCTTTGGTGTTGGACTGATCAGAAACACAAATAGGCCAAATAGAATATCTCAATACCATGTCGAAGGAGTCAGAGACTTGGTATCTGTGATGAGTGATTCATTTTTTTGAATCTCCATTCTTTCCTCACTTATGGGTGATCTAATACTGTTTATGAAAGTGAAATATAGTACAAGAACCTCAAGAGCTTCACCCTGCCCACCCTATTGATGCACTTCAGTCTTTCTCTGTTAGTGTTACATAGCACGTGTGCTTTTTGTAGTCAGGCCTTAAAAGCAACATATCCGTGGGGCATCAATGTTGCTATAGCATCAGCGACCGGAGTTTGTTCATTCTTCCCGTGTGTGTGTGGGTTTTCACTGGGTGCTTTGGTGTCCTCCCACCCTTCAAAGTGTACTGGGGTTGTAGATCAATTGGGTGTAATTGGCCGGCAACATGCTTTATGTCTACATTAAAATTAAATTAAAATCTTTATCCAAGCATCCTACTTCTGCCTACAGAGTGGTAGTGTCAATTAATGAATGGATATGGGATAAAAACTGAGATGAATCACAAAACAGAAACCTGTGTGTGATGGAGTTTTAAGTGGAACAGCTGTTGGACAGGGCCATTCACACTCTCTCAGCAGAACAGACCTTGATCCAGTGGCACAGACAACCATTACAGCTGGAGACCTCCCTTGCTGCATTGGATGACCAGGAAGTTTAAGTGTCTTATCATGCTCTTAGCACTCCACTGGGCCTGTCTTCTTGACCATTGGACCATTAATTTGTCTCTTCTGCTCAATCTGTCAGGAGCAGACTTCACACACTAGGATGGACATATCCCCTACCTCACTGAGGGATGAAGACCCATCGGCTACCCTCATCTGGTTTAGCTCATCTGCCAAGATGGTTACCTGGGTGCTGCATGTGCTACAGTGTCAGGTGGGGACCAAATGTAGATGAGCTTTCTGAAAAGGGCACGACAAGCCCCCACCCTACCACCAGAGGTGCTACCCCTCCCTACACACCCTATAAACTTAAAACTCCATCACGCACTGTTGTGCGATTCATCTCAGTTAACTCAACTCATCAACTCCTGTGGCAATGGGGGAATGGCGAAGCAACAGATGACCATTGGCAGTTGTAGCCACAAACCTGTATGTAGGTGGGATTTGGACCAGTGGTCATTCGTCTCTGTATTTGGGGTAGCAGAGATGTCCTAGAGCATCCAGGGCAACTGGGCAGACCTTTTTAGGACATCACTGCCCACCCTCATATGAGGGAGGGGGGTTAGAAAAGGTACCGCAAACGTTGCCTGCCCTACAACAGCATCTGGCTAACTAACCATGGCTGGCAGATAATCTTTTAAGCAGTTGACATACAAGAAAAATAAATCAAAGAAAACTAATTTTTGGAGCCTGGAATGTCCACACCTTGCTAGATAGAGACAAGATGGCAAGGATTCTTAGACAAACCACACTCATAGGGGCTGAACTTTGCTGTTATTGGATTGACATCGCTGCGCTCAGTGAGAACAAACTTTCAAAGGAGGATTCATTACAGGAAAGAGCGTGGATATACGTTCTTTTGGAAAGGAAAACCACAGACTGACAACAGGATCCACAGAATAGGTTTTGCAATCAAAACTGCTCTACTGAAGAACATCCCTACTTACCCACTGGAATCAATTACCGGTAAGTTTCGCTTTCCTCTCAGTAAGTCCTGGCATATCACCATTGTCAGTGTCTATGCACCAACTCTCGTGAGTTCAGATGAAGATATGGAAAGTTTCTACAAGGACCTGGACCAGACCTTTTGGACAACCCCTGCCAGTGACAAACTCATCATCTTGAATGACTTCAATGCTAGTGTGGGGATAGAAAGGGACAACTGGGATGGAGTCCTTGAGAGAGATGGAGTATGAAAATCAAACAGTAATGGCCTGCTGCTTCTGAGTACATAAGAAAATATGAATTAGGAACAGGAGCAGGCCATTAGGCCCCTTGATCCTGATCTGACATTCAATAAGATCATGGCTAATCTGATTATTGACTCCACTCACCTGCCTTTTCCCTATATCCCTTAACTCCTTTTATTTTTAAACATAAAAAATCTATCTAATTGAACCTTAAATATATTTAATGAAGTAGCTTCAACTTCTTCCCTGGATGAAGAATTCCACAGATTCAATACTATCTGGGAAAAACAATTCTTTCTCATCTCCGTCTTGAATCTCCCCTGAATCTTGAGACTGTGTCCCTAGCTCTGGTCTCACCTACCAGTGAAAACAATTTTTCTGCCTCTGTTTTATCAATCCCTTTCATAATTTTATGTTTCTATAAGATCTCCTCTCATTCTTCTGAATTCGAATGAGTATAACCCCAGACAATTTAATTTCTCCTCACCGATCAACTCCCTCATCTCTGGGATCAACCTGGTGAACACCCTCTGGACTGCCTCCAAGGCCAATATATCTTTCCTCAAGTATGGAGACCAGAAATGCACACAGTACTCCAGGTGCAACCTCACCTTACCTTGTACAGTTGCAGCATGACCTCCCTGCTCTTGAATTCAATTCCTCTAGCAATGAAAACCAACATTCCATTTGCCTTCTTAATAACCTGTTGTACCTGCAACCCAACACTTTGCAATTCATGCACAAGCACTCCCAAGTCTTTCTGCATGACAACATGCTGCATTTTTTCACCATTTAAATAATAATCTGCTGCTGAACACAATCCATGCATCACTAACACAATGTTCAGACTTGCAAACAAGTACAAAAACATCTTGGATGCATCCTAGGTTCAAACACTGACAGGTACTCAGCTGTATCACAGTAAGCCAGCGTGACCTTCACGACGTCACCATCACTCAGGCCATGTGAGTGCTGGGAAGTTCACAGGCTTGTTCAATTAGTCTTCAACCTAGTCATAGCCCCTTTGCATTGTAAACAATCAAAGATTGTCAGAGAATCATTCAATATCGGCAGACTGGAAGATTCAGGTCAAGTCCAATGTTTTCAAGATGCACTTAATGACAAACTCTTCATCAATTCACTGCTGTGGGAACCTGTTCTGAAAAGTGGAAGCAGTTCAGAGATGTTGTCACGCAGACTGCAACAACTATATGCGGAATGAAAACCCGAGCACACCAAGATTGGTTTGATGAAAACTATGAGACCATTCAGCTACCCTTCAGGCAAAGAACAAGGCCTGTGCAGACTGGCAAAATGATCTATCATCTGTCTCAAAGAAAGACAAATTTATACATCTACAGTCCAAAGTACATGCAGAACTGCGAGAAATGAGGGACAAATGGCGGCAGAGAAAACACTAGGCAGACATGGAGCCACCAGAGAGCTTTTTAGCACCATAAAGTTAGTTTATGATCCTTCTAAATCAGCATCTTGATTTAGAAGGACCTCTGATGGGTCGAGCCTGATCAAAGACCAAGAAGGACTGAAAAACTCCTGGGCTGAATACTTTTCCAACCTACTCAATAGGCCATCCACAGTTGATCCTGATGTCTTACAGCACATCCCTCAGCACCCAATCCTGGATGACCTAGACCTGTTGCTCTCTAACGATGAGATCAATAAAGTGATCTCGCAGATGAATTCAAATAAAGTAACAGGGCAGGATGAGATTCCTACTGATATCTACAAACCTCTAAGCCCAAATGCATTACAGGAATTCCAAGATATTCTGGAAGACATCTGAATCACAGAGGAGATGCCTGATGACTTCTGTGATGCCCTCATTGTGGCTCTCTACAAAAATAAGGGAAGAAAATCAAACTGCAGAAACTACAGGGGTATCTCACTGCTGTCCATCGCAGGCCAGATTTTCACCTGCATCCTCCTGAACAGTTTTGTCACTGTCTCGGAAAAGAATCTCCTGGATGCACAGTGCAGCTTTCAGCCAGAATGGAATACAGTGGACATGATATTTGCTGTGAGACAAGTTCAGGAGAAGTGCATCGAGCAGAACAAGCCTCTTTACTCTGTCTTCATTGACCTGACAAAGGCATTTGACACTGTAAACAGGGAGGCTCTCTAGATCATTACTGATGCCCAAGGAAATTCATAAAATTGATTCAGCTGCTCCACGACAGAATGACAGGACAGGTCCTCTAAAGTGGTGACACATCAGCTGCATTCGTCATTTCTAATGGAGTGAAGCCCAGTCTTGTTAAATCTGTTCTTCACTTGCATGATGTCACATGCTATCCAAGGTCTGGAGGAGGGAGTGTACATCAGGTACACATCAGAGACAGCTCTCTCTTTGACCTTCACGGCTTGAACGCATGGATGAAGCGCCTCTGCACAATCATTCAAGAAACACTATTTGCTGATGACTGTGTGCTCTTGGTGCACAAAGAAAGTGACCTAGAGTTAATGCTGAAAAAATTCTCAGATGCTGCTACACTCTTTGGCCTGAGCTTCAAGCTGAACAAAACTGAAGTACTCCATCAGTCTGTGCCAAACATCAACACCATAGAACAAAAATCACTGTTGACAACAGTAGTCCAGTACACTAATACAAGAGGGTGAATAGAAAATGCAGGAAGTGAGTTATGAGTCTTTTTTTTTACTATGGCCATACAAACTACTTTCAATGCTCAGATCCAAATATATTTGGCTCAAAACTAGGTGAGCAGTTCTGTGAACAGTCCAAACCCACTTCGAGGTGTGAGCTTCAACCCTTTAGAGAATGCAGTATGTATTTCTGTTGTGCATTAAATGCAGTAAGTACTTCGAGTATCATCAACGATGTCTGAAATATACAGAATATTAAAATTTCAGGCAGAAAGATGCAGATACCCATCCAGTGGACTCCTTTGTAATTTGTGACTCCTTGCTTAGATGCTGTGGCATTTGCTGGGAACTAAAAACAATCAGGGGTTGCATATTATTGCTTCAACTTCAGTTGCAGAATAAAAATGAGAAAGTCAGCCACACTGATCATTAACCGCAAAAATGATGCTGCAAAATATCTCATCCACATGACAGTGAATTGCATCTGGAAAACCCTGCTGCAAATTAATTACGCACTGAACTTCATCTGAGTGAATTAGCTATGACATGCAATTTGCTCAAAAATCATGGGCACAAATGGGTCCAATTTATAATTTAATTTTTTTTATGCATTCAAATTTGTAAAAGGCCAGGAATGGATTTCAACTCAGAATGCCAGGTTAACTTTGTAATAAATGCAATATTAAAATCCATTTACAGTCAACTCCAAGCACCCATATTCAACTAAATTCAGTACAGTGCAACCAGACCCAGAGAAAAATGTGCCTTCTAGCCCCAAGACTGCCTATGTTCCTGCAACAAACACATGGCAGGATTAAAATGCAAAAATTGTTTCCACTAATCACATTGGTGGATAATAAATTTCTTCATGGCCTTTACATAAATAATAAGCATGATTTATAACAAACCTGTAAAAAGGACAGATACTGGATTTGCCACAGTTATCACAGTGTCCCTTGATTTTGACAGCAACTTCCTTCATTATTGGCAATTCCTGTGATATTTTGGAAAGATGGATTCATTTGGAAGAAAGACGATTTCTTCCAGGTTCAATGAAAGGTCAAGAGAGGGATCAAAAGCTAACTTTTGCTCACTTCAACCCTGACATGACATCTGGCACAGCTAATAGTGGAAGCATACTAATTTACTCTGTTGAAATCTCGCCTAATTTGAGCGTTTAAACTGGGACGGCTGCTCACCATCCCACCATACCAAATATTTCACTGTGCTTTTCTAGATTCATCAAAACTTTGATCCGTGGTATTTTCTGCATAGAATTAAACCTCCTTTTTGAAAGGTACTGGGAGCAAACAAACTCAAAGAATTAATTTTAAGATGGAGCAGCAAGTGTACCTTTTAGCTCTCTGTTGTAAATTGTTTTACGTTTCTGGTTCTGCTGGTAAGGAACATTTGCAGGAAAGCTGCATCTCAAATATGGCTTGCCATGTCCAACATTTCCTGAATTACAATAGCGCCATGACAAAAATACAAAATTGGTTGTAAAGTGCTTTTGGGCACCTGGGCCCAATTTATGAACTTAACAGAACACCTGTCAGAGCGAGAAGAAAATGTTCTCTTCCCTCCTACAAGAGTTATGTGAAGTAGTAGAGTTATACATGCATTCGACTGTATTCTGTGCACTCAATGTGGCCTCCTCTACGTTAGTGAGATGAATTTATATTAGGTGACCACTTTGCCAAGCACCTGATCTCTGTCTGCAGGGGCAAGTTGGAACTCTTGTTTGCTGGTCATTTTAATTTCTATGCCTATTCCCAAATGACCTCAATTTCCCATGGGCTTCATCTGTTGCTAGGATACAAATGTAAACTTGAGATCAAATTTTCGTCAGGGCAGCCTAAAACTCAACTGCATAAACTTTCCAGTTTCAGTTCACACCCTTCTCCCCCCGCCACCAAAACCCCACCCACCCAATTTTACTTTCTATCTGTCCTTTACAAATTTCATACTCAATTTTCTCTCAGATCCCCTCACCTCTCATGAGAGTTTTTTTTCCTTACCTACTCTATTTTTTGTATGTTTAAGTGACCATCCCATTTTAAATTTTGGCTACAACCTTGGAATTTGCATCAATTATATTTAACTCCAGAACAATTAAGGAAATATAATTTTATGTCTTTGGATTTATGTTTTAGATATCATAAGGAAGTGGGTTCCTTTTTACATTCTACTTGGTCATGTGAAACAGTGAACCCTTTTTGGAATAGACTTAAGGAATTTTTAGAAGTTATTTTGAAAGTGAAATTTTCATTGGACCCTTTCATATTTTTGTTGGGCAATATTAAGAGGATCAGTTTAGAATTAAAATTAAATAGATTTCAAATTTCTTTTCTGAGATTGGCATTAGCTGTAGCTAAAAAATGTCCGACAATTACTTGGAAAAATGAGACTGATTTGAGTATTCAGAGATGACATATAGAGTTGTGATCTTGTATTCCATTGGAAAAGATAACATAGCATTTATGTGATCATTATCTTTTTATCAAAAAACTTGGAGACCGTATTAGGACTATATGGGGTTGAATTATTAAATCCCCTCACTGCACAGTAGTGGTGTTACTCCAAACCATGGTAATTAACTGATGAATTTTGTTGTTATGGATGAGCTCCTCCCTTTTTTCTTCTTTTGGGGTAGGTTAGAGGGGGTGGATTGGGGTGGGAGGGCTAGGGAAGGGGGTGGGGGGGGTTGTAGGGTTTAGTTTTAAAATATTATGTATGCATTTTGTGTCTTTTCAAAGTTTTATTCATTAATTGTATGTTTCAACATACAATAAACTAGCTAAATAACTAAAATTTTCAAAAAAAAATCATGGTCATGTGAAACAGTGAAACATGCCAAATATTCTCCTCGATAAAAATAATCAAGGAGTTAAATATGTCCAAGTTATTGTAGTCACTCTTGGAAATGATTGGAAGACAGTACACCATTAGATGAATATATCCTACTGTTGTTGCTTCAGTATTCAGCCTATAAAGCTTTTCAATCACAGGAACCTGCTTGGGTTTGTTTTTGAGATGTATTTGACTTAGTAAAATTGGATTGTTTGAGAGATTTGGGGAAGAAATTTATTATTGGTCACAGGATTAAATGCAAGCAAAAAAATATCAGATGCCAATTGTCCTCACTCAATTTTCTGTGCTCTTTATTCCCATCAACACTGACTGCATAAAGACCAACATCACAAACTGCCTCTCTACCTGATGGCAACATGTTTAAACAATACACGTGGTAATGCACAAATCATTTGATCTGATACTGCAAGTATGAGACTTTTCTTTTTGATCATGATTATTATCATCTTCAAAATGGTTTGGCAATGTTCTTCCACATTTTTATGCACAAAATTGTTTAACAGAATTTTAAGAATAGTAAAAATTTTAAGCTAGTAGAGAACTAATAATTTTTTTGTCTATTTCAAAAGTACCAATTTCAGTGATAGCCCATCAAATGTGGAGAATTGGAAACCTTTAACATTACTGCAAATCTGATGGAAAACATTTGGTCTGCCAATTATTGGAAAATAATTAATTTCTAGATTGATTGTCAGATCTGCCAAATCACTCAAAGATGACTTACAGTTATGAGTGCTGGTGTTTTCTCTATTCTGTTAGTTAATTGACTAAAATCTGGATTTGGCTATTTGCCTCAATGTAAAAGCTTCCCACTGCCTGTATGTCTACTCGGTGTTACAGCGATCACGGTGTTAGTGGATCAACTTCCTACCAAGTTCTGAAATAAAGAAAAATCTCCTTCCAGTTTGAAATGACACTATTTGCAATCCTTAGCAAATGAACAAAAAAAAATAACAAAATACAGACTAATGCTATATTATATTCATTATAATTATAAAATCATACAATGAATTATGAGAACCTTAGATTGTTATGCTGCAGTAAGATCCTGATTTTTTCCCCCCAATCAGTCACCCTCTCCTTATTAAATTTTCCTTCACCTACATGTCCAATTCCTTTCGTGGAATCTGTGATCATTCCCTTGGTTGGAAACTGGAGCTGGATCATAAATCTCAGACGACCCATGAAAGTAAATTTAAGAAGTTTCTCTTTTGCCTTTGACAATAGTTTGAAATGCATGTCTGGAAGGATTCCAGTATTTGCCTTATCTCTAATACCTGACAGTAACAGATACCAGAATGAAGTGAAATTAAGAGATAGTTACTCAGAGAGCTGTTAGGAATACTGACAAACAGTCACTGAGGAACTCCAAATTTTTTGTAGTGTAAATAAAATCCAATCCAAGACAAGGAAGAAATCTCTCTTTCCCATAGGTGGGTGCCAAGCAATTGCTCCATAAATAACTTCAGCTATCCCAAACTGTTCTTCTGTCATAATGCTAAACGTGGAGACATGTTGGTGTCTTATTGCGTCCTATTGGTAAAATGACTACAAACGTACAAAGTCTTTTTGCCAAAAAATGAATAGTTGAATTAACAATGAACAAAGGGACATGTACATTTCAAGCAATTGCTGAATCACTGCTATAACACTGGTCCCATGTTGAAAGATTTTTTTTTCTTGAAAGGAGATTTGTATAACAAACATAACCACCAAGGCATTTTTTTTTACTGGAATTACAGGTGATTTGATGGAAAGGACTCTGTATTCTTATGTCTTAAAGAACTAAGCTAATTATACCTAACTATCCGCTTTCTAAATAATCTATTACCTGTCTATTTGGAAATCCTGATGATTTGGCACCTGGCTCACCAGGTGATGTTTCCTCTCTTACTTTCTTTTGCAATCCTTTTATTGATACAGAGGGAATAAAGATTACAATATACAACAATCAGTACATAATAATAATATCTTTATCTTCCCATATTCAATGAAAGAGAAAAACAAGAAAAGGAAAAAATGGACATTATAGTAAAACCCCTTGTACTAATCTAAAGAGGAGAAAAATAAGATGGAAATCTTTGGATCAAATATCAGAAGCCTGCTTCTCATCCAAAAGAGAAACTTAATGGAATCAGGAAGGGACAATGAATCAACAAAAACATTAGAATTATATCATGTGAAAATATTGTATGAATGGACAGCAAGCATCTTCAAATTTAACAGAGGGATCAAATGTAGCTCTTTTAATTTTCTCTAAATTTAAACAGGCCATGGTTTGGGAAAACCATTGACCTATAGTAGGTGGAGTGGCATCCTTCCATCTAAGAAGAATTGGTCTCCTAGCCATCAGGGTGGTAAAAGCTCTCATCCAATGAGCAGAAGCCGGACAACCATATAATCATATAACAGTTTATGGCTTGGAAACAGGCCATTTTAGCCCTACAAGTCCACGCCAGTTTACAACATCCTACATCTGCTTCTAAAACTCCAAGAAAAGCAGTTAAGGGATTTGGTTGTAAATCAATTACAAGAATTGCTGAAAGATTACCAAAGGGACAAAGCTTTGGAGATGATGAAGTGAAAGTTGCCCACAGTATATTGGCTGACCATTTAAAAAAAAAACAATTCCTTTTATGCCACACTTTCTTCTCCACCTGAACTCCAAACTATAGGGCCTTTCAAGCAAGGAAAACACTCATCTGTAAAGGCGGAGGTTCTTCACCCTTACACCTAAAGATTTACCTCTCTGAATGCGCCATGGCTGACTCTGAGGCGCTGAATTCAACCCTTCTTGGGGAAGGATAATCAGCAGAGCACTGCACTTCGCCACCTGACCCGAATGTATAGCCGCTGGAAGCGGATGGTTAGGGATGGGCTGATGACTCCATCAGCTGTGACCCATCTCCCCACTCACTCCTCTCCCTCCATGACCTCCTTGAGGCAGGGGCAGCAGGTGGGAGCCGTCGGTGCAGTGGGAATGGGGGGAGCCATCGGGTAGTGGGGGCTGTTGGGGCAGCAGGGGCTGGCGGAAGCTATCAGGGGCAGCCAATGTGGGCTGTATCAGCTTCACCGGCCTGCTTCAGCCTTCGTGACCACTCTCTGTGGCTCAAACACAGCACAGCAATGGCTGTCTTCCCTACCCATAATCTCCCATGCAGCTGGAACTGTTCTGGGAACACAGAGTGTTTTCAGCTGTGTGGGGGATTATGGATAGGAAAGATAGCCATTGCTCTGCCATGACAGGAGGCACTATGGCACCAGTTACTACGCTTCCATCGAATCCGGAGGGCACTACGAGGTGCCGTTTAATATTAATGTGACGTTGGAGTAGCCTTTTAGGGCTATTCCATGAAAGGTAAGCTTTAAGTTTTCGATCCGCTCTTGTAGCCTGCCTCCTGGGCTTCATTATGCTATTATGCCAATCTACCTCATAACTTTATTATATTTACTTTTATTCTTCTATATTTTCCCAAGTTAAAATGGTTCAACAGCTCTACTACTGCTCAGCTGGTGTTTGGCATGGGAGTAATGTGAATAACTCTCTGGATGTGAACCACCACTTGCCTACCCCCACCCAGTCCCCTTCAATCTTCAACATATTTTTCATTCTACAAATTTGGAAGTTAGAGTTGTGTCTCAAAACATTTATATAACTCCAGGGGTTGTTTCAACAATATCTACACTTGGTGGTTCAGCAAACAGGTAAGCAGCAGTGAGGGAAACTGGAATGAACAGCCAAGGAAATATATCTTCAGTGGATCTACAAAACAGAATTTTCAGAGCTCATCCAGTTAGGGAGGTCCAAGTCTAGGACATGTACATTTTGGCAATAGGACTTCACTCTCCATTGGAAAATGAAATGGTTCAGAGCAGGTCCTGTGTATCCTTCAGTTGTACCCCGACAGGTGTACTCTTCCAGAGAGAAAAGCATGTATGCAGTCATGCTCATCATATTGAACAATTTAGTGAATATTTTACCTTTTCAACTGGGAAGGACATCAACCAAGATTTTACATGTTATAATTTCCTCCAGTTATTGCATTCCCCTGTGGCAGAAAGAATAGCAAGTGACAACATGTATATTTTGCACAATTTATGTCATAACTGTGCAAGCACTTTTCAGTTACAAGATTTTAAAACCTTCTATGTATATGATCAGATAGGTGAACAAAACGGATTAACATGCTGCCCCCTTCAGCTTATATTAATTTATAAACCCTGCCCTCTCAGTAACTGGTACGATATGATGTTTTTTAATTTGTTACACACTCAGAAGAATGAGAAAGTTACACAAAATCATTGGAATGTTAAGCATTATATAAAATGAAATGAAACCAGAACTATTTTCTATGACAAAATGAACATGCCTGAACGTCACTGATTTAAAAAAAAATCTCTACATTCACACTTTAAGTGATTATATGGTAGTATCAACTGTTCATTATCATTCATTTCACATTCATTATTTACTCATAAATTCTTCTTGTGCAAGTCATATACAAATACAGAAATCATAAAGTATATAATAAAATGATCCACCCTCAGGTTTAAGGAGGAAATATAAAGCTAAATAAGATCTGATATTCAATGAGTTAAAGCATTAGTTTCCAAAATGGATCTTAGATGTTATTACACGTGGCCGAGGGTGAATGAAAATCCCTTAATTTGCGTCCAGTCCAGTGATTTTTCAAACATTTAAATATTTGAGACAAGAGATCCTCAGGCTTCTAACATATTTTGAATCATCCATAATGTAAGTCAAAATGCATCATAATAAACATAGAAATCAAGATTGAGAGCGGCTGCTGTTTGTGAAACAAGAATTTTGGATAAATGGGCAATTGGAGTGAAGAGAACGTCATCAGATACATTTTTATTTGTATTATTCACAGATGACTTCACTGGCCATTACAAAAATGATTTAAAACTTTTTCAGATATCACAAAAGCAAATATTATGTGAGACCCAGTGTTGCAAATATGCCATTGAATAATTCTAAATACAACAGTGTAGCACACAATCGTACTGTACTCTGAAGTTCAATTACACAATGCTACATCTTAAGATTAAAATAAGCAACCTGCGATATATTTTTTAAAATCTTTAAAGAGGACACAGGGGCAGGATAAATGAATGACAGTCTGGCAGTAAATGGAATTTACCAAATATAGTTTCAGCAGCTCAAACATGAAAATCTTCAGCATCCATAAACCAAAGAATTCAGAACTTAACATTCATACTTTCTTCTCTTTCTTTGGCTTGGCTTCGCGGACGAAGATTTATGGAGGGGGTAAAAAGTCCACGTCAGCTGCAGGCTCGTTTGTGGCTGACCAGTCCGATGCGGGACAGGCAGACACGATTGCAGCGGCTGCAAGGGAAAATTGGTTGGTTGGGGTTGGGTGTTGGGTTTTTCCTCCTTTGCCTTTTGTCAGTGAGGTGGGCTCTGCGGTCTTCTTCAAAGGAGGCTGCTGCCCGCCAAACTGTGAGGCGCCAAGATGCACGGTTTGAGGCGTTATCAGCCCACTGGCGGTGGTCAATGTGGCAGGCACCAAGAGATTTCTTTAGGCAGTCCTTGTACCTTTTCTTTGGTGCACCTCTGTCACGGTGGCCAGTGGAGAGCTCGCCATATAATACGATCTTGGGAAGGCGATGGTCCTCCATTCTGGAGACGTGACCCATCCAGCGCAGCTGGATCTTCAGCAGCGTGGACTCGATGCTGTCGACCTCTGCCATCTCGAGTACCTCGACGTTAGGGGTGTGAGCGCTCCAATGGATGTTGAGAGAGAATGACACTGTCCTCATACCAAGAGGACGGTGATTAACAAACTCTACCAGTACATAAGACCAAAATGAATAACTTTATTTATCCACAGAGAAAGCTCTGTGGTAAACTAGCCATGAGTATGCTGGAGCAGCAAAAGCACAAACTTACCGATTGTCATACAAAATACTCTGAAATAGTGCCACATAACCAAAAAATTTCTAAAATAGTCACTCTTGTAGCATGTGAACTTCTATGCACTGCAAATTGTAAACTAAAATAATCTCTAATGTAGATTATCAGTAATCATCTATAGGTTTACAGAGTTGGAAGATTTTTCACTGATTTTACTGCAATTTTTGTAAAAAAAAAGAATAGATTTATCTTGACTTTCTTACAGATTACATAAACAGATACAAATTACCCTTAGCAATTTTCACTCAAATAATTGTAATTCTTGATATGCTAACCCATGTAAACTAAGGATTGGTTGGGATGTGGATCATTCAAACCAGAACGCTATTTTAGTTGTTAAATCTGAAAGACTGACATTTGGATTGTTGTTTCCAACTGAGTGAATTAACTCTTTGCAGTACCAGGCAGTACAGTTAGTGGTTTTATTTTGCTGTTTGCTGCGATGAACATCAACAGCATCCTGCAAGCATGACACTCAACATGGATATACCTTCAACTATCTGGAAGTTTCACTGGATCAGGAGGTGAAAGGAGAATTCTTGTGGAATGAAGAGTTCATTCAATTGGATAGTTCCCAAAAGAGGAATTGATCTTTAATTAGACATCAACACATGAAGCACTCCAGTGGCCGATGAGTTACCAATCTATCAGTATCATTGCAGACGAAGAACACAATAATCTGATCTTGCAACACAGCTGAATGTTATAACTAATTTAGAGAGCAAGACATCTTGAGATTAAACATCACTGCCCTCACTCCATTGCATTGTGGCGGCAGGATACACTACATACAACTTGCATTGCAATAACTCAGCAAGGGTTCCTGCACATCACCTCTCAAATCTGTGACCTGCACAACATGGAGAGACATAAAGTAGGCATTCCAGCATGTGCAAACTCAACCATTTCCAAAATCTGGTCCAAGTCTTCCACACATCTTAAGCTGAGGCAGTTCTGATTCTTTGATCTCAATCTCACTTTTTCTGTCATTATTTGTTTACAACTAGGGAACTCTACCTGGCTGAGAGAATCTTCATCAAACATTTTGGAGCTATTTTTGGAAGGCAATAAACTGATTTTATTTTCCATTTTTTCCCCCAGTAACCCTAGGAATAATAAAACCAACTGGATGGAGAATCACTAGAAACAAGGACAACCTTTTCAGCCTCGATGAAGAACATTCCTGCCCTGAGGTGGTAATAAATTGTGATGAGGAATATGTCTCCACAGGACCCTGGAGGAATATTTCACCAGCAAATTAAGGTGTTGCCTGAATTCAATTCAAGTGTTGTACAACTATGTCATCCAGGAGAGAGAGTCAGCTAAACATGTAGCAATACAGGTTGAGAGCCTTAGCTGCAGCAAAGAAAGGAAAGAAAGCCAAGAATGACATGCTACCAGATGGAAAGGTGCAACAGAAACTGATTAATAGAATTTTCATTTATTCATCAGATCTCTTCAAACTTCTTCCTGCATCTTATTGTTTTCATTTTATTGTATTGGACTTAGACAGATGATTGTCTGAATGTGCACCTTGCTCCCAATATTCATGACCAACTTTGCACATGTTTTCAATAGTAATATGCATATGGGTGGCCGTTCTGTCATATCTTAGTCAGGCACTCCAAAAACAATGCATGTAAGTTATTCACTTGATCCATGCACAAACTGCATTAATATTTGCATTACATCTGCTTTCCCCTATTTTACAGCATTACTTGTACGTTACACACTTTCTAATATTGTGCTGGCGGTTAAAGAAGATTCAAGTGTGGTGCCACAATTCCTTTTTCAAAAGGAAACCTTTGAACTCTATGTGTGACTTCTGTGTTTTTGTTGGCCATTACCTTCAATAATTCACTCTCCATGCTGGTTGGCTGTTCTCCCATATCTCCTCCCCTGATGTGTTGAAATGAAGGCCTAAGTAAGTTATCACCTTAAGATGTCAGATCCTTAGCAATATCATGTTTTAGCAGAGCTGCTGGAAGTCCTTTGTAAATGTGTAGAGATAAATCCTCAGTTGCCATTGAGAGAATAGCCCATTAAAAAGCTCTGATCAAGTGACTCTTAACTTTCTATAAAATAGAAGTGAGCACCTCAGTAAATTCAAATCCAAATAAATGCATCAGAAGCAATATTAATGAACAAAATGACATTGGTGTTCATTCACTCTTTTGGGGAAAAAATTTGGAAAAGAAATTTGGGAAGGTGAGAGATGGGGTTTGTGGTGGTGAGAAGCATATTATGATTACACATGATACCATGGGTTTTCCACCTTCTGTGTGCTGAGCTCTGCAGGCTCAGTGTATCAGACATATCCATGTTATCTAACATTCCAACAAGGTTCTCCAAAAAAAATGTTTCTGCTGATTGAATAATGCAGTTCAATGTGCATTCAGTGTAAAGGTGGAAAACGTGGGCCCCTGGACAGTTGATCACATGATCCCATTCTTTTCTGTTCCTCTCCTTTCACCTTCATTTCATTTTCTTTCAGCAAGTATCTTGCCTGGTGTTCCCATCTAACTACCCCCATTTAATTCCCCTAAGGTCACGGTATTTGTGGAATCTAGAGTGCTCACAATGAGTATTCTTCTTTTCCATTCTGCTGACAGCTTCCTAATCCTGTAACACTCCCACAGTAAGAGGAAGGGAACACGGGTGAGCAGAGGATATGCAGTCTCTAGCTCTGCACACATAAATTAGATCAAGAGGGCAACGTTCAGCAAAACATGATGGTCACTGACTGAGAATTAGATGTTAGCTAGTAGATGTGACTGACGTTACACTTACCTTGATGAATTGACACGAAGTCACTCAGATTCTCCTCACCCTCTCCTACAGCCTTCTCCTATAAAAACAGAGTAAATAGATGCTTTCAGTGTTGACACTGAAAAGAGGTTGCACCTAGTGCTCAACGGAGCAAACCACATGAATTACGTGCAAGATGGTTCAGGAGCTATAATGGCCAGTCAGTAAACATGCAACAGGCATATGAGTGGTGGAAGTTTTGTTTTTCATCTGGCATCAACTCAGAAATGCACCTTTACTGACAGGGCATTAATGGAATGTTACATCAATTATACACATGGTACCATGATAAAGTTTCAATACATGATGCAATTATTTCAGTGTTTGCCTTTCATTAAATTTCCCAAGAGATACTTCCTAATTCCTGAGAATTTCTGCTCGTAAAATAATAAAATTCATTCTGTCTAATTATTATTTTTATTCTACTATACAGGGTTTCTAGATTCCAAGAAATTATCCACTTGTCACAGCCACCTTTCACTTTTCTCATATTCATGAAACAATATTTATTTATTTATATCGATGAAATACTTGTCCTGCATATGTAATGTTTGTCTGTACGTGTGCTATATCTGGTTGTGTGTCCGTGTGGTTTTGCTCCGAGGACTGGAGAACGCTGTTAAGTCAGGTTGTACTTGTGCAATCACATGATAATAAATGACTTGACTTTCTTGACATCTCCAAAAGACATTTATTTTGGTTTATTTTTTTCAAGAGATTATGGTTATATTCAAATCAGTCTCAACCAAATCAAGGGTAAAAATCTTTTGGTGCTGTCATATTTCATTTTGACATGACACTCTCGTACCTTCCCACTGCACACCCCCCTCCCCTCCCCTCCCCACATGCTGCACCACAGCACCTGCATCTCAGGAGTCCAACAGAGGACCTATCAGTCCACAAGCTGAGCCAGCCCAATTACTCCAAGTGCACCAAAGAATCTGATTTTTTTTTGGCTCATTTGCCACATTATTTTTGAACAAATCAGTGCAATGTTGATGCCAGCAATAATAGGGATGTAGCAGCACTAAAATTCTTAAGAATACAGAAAGATTAGTATTAAATTTCCTGAATCTGATTGCCGATCAGCAACCAGCCTGACTGAAGGGTTGTGTACAGAACTGGGCAAAACAAAATGAACATCAGAATAATAGCATGCATATCCCAGCATAGCTGCAACAATAGCAAATGTGGAATAAAGCAATCACAGGAAAACACCACATCACTAACTTGGGAATGACATGCAAGCGGAACTAAAAAAAATAAAGAATGAGCGTATTTACTCCTGAGCAGAGAAATAGCACAATGATCGTCCCTAATTCCATCGATTCAAAAAAAGTTGGACCAAATCTGGAATAAAATACACACCCAAAAGGAATATGCATCTGCTCCACAATAACAAATACCTGTTGTGCAAAATTGATTGCACACTGAAGCATTGGCTCTGGTTTAGCAGCATGTATGCCACCACAGGAAAAAACACTCTTTAACATCGGAGGAATCCTATTCACAACCTGAGCTCCATTATATACCATCACTCACAACTAAAATAAGCCCAGGCAGCATCAAACCTTCAAACTCACACCTTGGCAGAGCAATAGCAGAATTCACATTTTAAAGAAGTGATATGAGCCTCAGAATAACATCACGTGCTTGAGAAGTGTGTCAATTTCAGAAGAATAGCATTTATATTCTATTAGAGAATTAGCATATTCCAAAGAAACACGCACTGGATCAGCGGGGCACCAACTCCAGATTCACGGAATTCAAACCTGAATAGAACAGCAGCTCTCCAAGTTTACAGCACTAACACTGCAAAAGAGCAAATCAATTCAAGAACATCAGCCCTACAGTCCTCACCAAGAGAATGAAGTGCTCATCCTAATAGAACAGTATGCCACGAGCATCTGCTGCAGAATATTTTAACAGAGCAGGATCATTCTAAGAATTACAAATGCGACAGAATAACTGTTACTAATGATAATGGCGCTTTCGCACAGAACTGAGGGACTGCTGCACTCTTTGAGGAAGACCTGAGAGGGGGGAAGAGGTTTTAAAAAAAAACGTTGGTGTTACATCTGTGACCAGGAAATATAACCATATATGGAAACGTTTTTCGCAGGAATATATGAATGTATTACAATAGTGATGTATTGGAAAGGTTGAGCTGATTGAAAATGATGCATGGTCTTATAAAGTGTATAGATTTCATCCGATGAACCTGACTGAACTTTTGAAGAGTTGGCTAAAGTGTTGATGATTTGATTTTCCATGTGTTTGATAATATCTTACACGTGAGCTCTTCACTGAATTGAATGAAACAAAACCTAATCATGAAATTATATTTGGAAGAAGGTTGAGTAAAAGAATTTAATGGGAATGAATGATGGGTCTCACAAGATTCTATGTTGTTGAAATATTTAAAACATCACTTAGATGATGCCAAATATCGAATAATATATACAAGTTTGTTGCATCAATGGGTGGTGTTCTGAAATTCATAAAAAATGAACTGGTAAAACTGTGGTCAATGTGAGGTTATTCATTTTGATCCGAGGGGGCAGCACAGTTGACATAGCGGTTAGCACAATGTCTTTAGAGCACCAGCAATGGGGACCAGGGTTCGAATCCCATGCTATCCGTAAGGAGTTTGTACATTCTCTGCATGTCTGCATGGGTTTTCCCTGGGGTGGGGGGGAGGGGCTCTGGTTTCCTCCCACTGTTCAAAATGTGTAAATTGGGCAGCGCAGACTGAAATGGCCTGTTACCATGCATGTCTAAAAATTTAAAAGAAAGAAAAGAATATTTGCTGTAAAGATGGAAGAAGTGGAGGTCCCAAAAACGGAGGTTCATGTTCATGTAAGATTTGGGTAGATATGGAAAATAACCTATGCTATTGGACTTCTGATCTTTATATCTAGATGACAGGAATACAAAAAGTTAAAGATAAGATACAACTTACGCTGCCCTGGTGAAAAGACGATACCAATCCCCCACCCTCCAAACTTAGAGAGGAGTGAGGTGTTTAAACAGCACTTGCAGGTTCTTTAACAAAATGGAGGACTGTCCTGCTAGATTGGGTGCAATGGGACATCCTCTAATCAACGTTGGATCTGTCAGAGCAACATCTAGTCTAGAATAATTGCATTCACACCTGAACAAAACACGAATCTCTGATATATTTTCTATCAATGTTATAGGAGTCATTGGGTAGGTTATTAAATATTGTCTATTACTTACTGCCCAATGAATGGAATGGTTTACTTGGCATGCCATATGGCAATTGAGGTAATCACATGGTTTATGTTCTAAAGTTGTATATTGGTTAGATCAGGTATACACAATAGATTTTCTTTTATAACTGCCATGTGCATCAGTGATTAGATAATCAACACTCCATAGTCAATATTTCAGATACTCACTTCTATTGCTGATTTACCGTGAATTTAAATTGCCCAGTTGCAGTGATCAGATTCTGACACGTCATGGATGATCTCTATATATTACCAACCAACCACGATTCACATATAGGCATATGTAGCAATGTATCAGGGACATCACAGTTTCAAATCGCATATTAGTGGTTTGTGATCTTGAAAGTCAAAGCAGCACAGTCTTGGAAATTGCTCCTTTTCAGGCCACCCCCAGGGTGTGTGTGAATATCCTGGCAGCACACAACTATTTTCCAATTGTTGCCAGTGTCCCTCTGGCCCCTTCATGTCTCCCATAACCTCTTATAACCTTGTTATTTTGACCTCCTCCTCAAACCTCTACCCAAACTTCTCCTCAGTCCCCCATTTGGCACAATTACGAACCTATTCAGTGCAATCATCTTTCTCAATAATCTTTTACGAGATTATTTCCCTCCTCCAGCTTTTCCCCAAGAGTCCTGTTTTTTCCACTCTCCACAATATCTCTGCCTGAACTGCCAGAACAGGTCAGAAAATAGATATTCAAAAGCAAGTTGCGTCCATATTAAGTCCCCAGAGCCTTTCCATCAGCTGCAAAAGTTCATGATAAGTATGTTATTGGAAGACCCTATAATTGTCTGGAGGAGAGCAACTTCAAATATGCTCGAGACTTGATGCCCTCCGTGTTGAAGCAGTCTCATGATGGTGATGGCTCATCCATCACTCTAACCTTTGATGACTTCTCCCAACAGTGTTCTATAGTTGCAGAGAACACCATCTACAAACTGCATAATAACAACTTATTTAAATGTGTTAACCAACATGTTCAAATCCAAAACATCTTCCATTGGTTGGAAGGAGAAATTCCTGGGATTATCACTTGAAGGCAGGGTTCCCATCGAGTCACATATCATTTAGATCTTTGGAATAATTACCATGGAGATAAATTTATGTTATTATGGCATTGCTCTATCCAACGAATAAGATTTAAATTTTGGATTTGATGTTCTATTTCGGTACCTAGTTAATTCCACTGTGGCAGTACCCTCACTGCAAAGGATGCAGTGGTTCATGAAGGCAGCAGCTCAAGAGGATTTAGTGACCGACAGTACAATGTTTCAACTTAATTTATAAACAACTAGCCCAAAGAAAGCAACCTTATGGAATTAATATCTTTACCAATCTACTCAGATCAACAGCAGTTTAGAATAATCTACTCCAAATAGTTGTGTGCTGCCAGGATATTCACACACACCCTGGGGGTGGCCTGAAAAGGAGCAATTTCCAAGACTGTGCTGCTTTGACTTTCAAGATCACAAACCACTAATATGTGATTTGAAACTGTGATGTCCCTGATACATTGCTACATATGCCTATATGTGAATCGTGGTTGGTTGGCAATATATAGAGATCATCCATGACGTGTCAGAATCTAATCACTGCAACTGATCACTGAGTTAAACAAACACAAGAGGATAAAAACAACAGCTACTGTAGAATAATTATGTTTTGTTTTACATATTACTAATGTTTCCCTTCCATTAGTAATTATCACACCTACTTTCCAGAGTGGCCGTTCACACTGGAACAACCAGAACGGCAAAAATTCAGAACTCACCGCACATTTACATTAAATAACTGAGGTGCGTTATTTTTGGAGGACGGACACACCAGCCGTGACGTATAACCTACGTGGGACCTACAGCATCGTAAGTCATCAATAACGTCCCATTCATTAACCTATAGCTGCTGTTTTTAAGATTCAGGTATTCCATGAAATTCTCTAGGGGACCAGAGTAAAATATTGTTCTAATATTTTACCTCCAGGAACTTTTACACAGACTGCGTTCCAAAATTTTGGAACAATTTTCTTGAACACAGCAGCTGTGTAAAAAAAAAACCCATAAATATTAACTACTGGACAGAGCAACACCAAATCCATATCAATAATAATCATTTCCAATGAGCAACTTCAAAATCAGGATATTGGTCTCACCCAGCCAGAGCAATGTTTGCAACAAACTGCTGAAAAAGGACAAATGTTCAAAATAATAAAAAATATACACAACTGAATAGAGCCCTTATCAATTACAAAATAACAGTGGCTCATAACTTCAACAAAGGATCACTATTTCAGAATAACTACTTTCTCTTCTTTGGCTTGGCTTCGCGGATGAAGATTTATGGAGGGGGTAAAAGTCCACGTCAGCTGCAGGCTCGTTTGTGGCTGACAAGTCCGATGCGGGACAGGCAGACACGGTTGCAGCGGCTGCAGGGGAAAATTGGTTGGTTGGGGTTGGGTGTTTGGTTTTTCCTCCTTTGCCTTTTGTCAGTGAGGTGGGCTCTGATGGGCTCTGATTTCAATAGCAAACAAGGAAAAGGCCAGCTCAAGAATGACAGTGCATTATAATGAGACACAACAAAACGACTTCAGCTTGACACTTTCACTGAACACAGCAAAATGACAGAAGCTGAACAACATAAACTACTAAATCAACCCCAAAATAACACTCCAACAATTCGGGCGAGACGGTTTGCATAGCGGTTAGTGCAATGCCTTTTACAGTGCCAACTGGGATTAGAGTTTGAATCCCGATCTGTCTGTAAGGAGTTTGTACATTCTTCCTGTGTCTGCATGGTTTTTCCCCTGGGGCTCTGGTTTCCACCTACTGTTCAAAATGTGCCAGGGTGGGGGTGTTGGTGGGTGGAGGTTAATTGGGTGTAAATTGGGAAACAGACTTATGAGGCGAAATGGCCCGTTACCGTGCCATGTCTACATTTTTTTTTAAAAAAGAAAGCACACCTAATCCAACATAAAGTCAAGCATATACAACGTCATGAAGCCAATTCCGGAGCAAGAGCCCTTACAGTCAAATGAGGAACACCATCTCTAAAATAACAACTTGACCATCAGAATAGAATTATCCCAACTCCAAAATAATACATAGAAGCTCATACAGAGCAATATAAACTACAGATTTAAAATATATGACACAAGGAAAACTACACTTACTCCAGACTGACAACAGCAGCAGCTCTGGAATAATAGAGTAGTTTACACCCAAAGGTAAATTCTGAATGATTCTTCTTAGACATTCATATAGATCAAACACAATTCCAATATGGCCACAGCAACCCTAGACTATCTAAAAAATAAAAATGAATCTGAACACAAAACCAAATCTAAAGTACTAATATTCACTCCCAAATCAAGGATCATTAATTCAGATATAAATCATGGTATTTAAAACACTACATGATCTGCCGAATGTTACAACATTATTAATTCAGGAATAACACATATAATTGTATAGAGCAAAATCTATGCCAAAATAATACAAAATCCTGAAAATAGCAACACCATCACCTGAATAACATTGTTGGCTCAACCTCAAACAGAACATCACAACTGACTGTGCCGTCAGTGCTGCCTCCAATGCAGACTCATGGAAGGTGGGGAGAGGAGACACAGTGCTCCTCCGTAGGATTCTCCTGCCCAGTCCAACTACCAGCGGCTCCGTACAGGCTTTAAATGGCCTGTTAAAGGAGCCAACGATGGTTTATTTTAAAATCCTGCGACCGTGGGGTCTGGGCCCAAGATGGCGGCTGCTGTGTTTAGCAGCAGCCTCAAGAGTTTGCAGACCTCAGAGAAGCAGGGGACTGGTTCAGGGTGCCAGAAAATGGGGAGATCGTCCCCCGTTTGAGAAGGAGAAGCAGAGGAGACCACGGTGGCAGACCAGTGAGGGGCTGAAGAAAATGCAGATGGCAGTCTGTTGGTGACTCAAGGAACCTACACAGGCTGCGGGCTGCTGGCAACTGCAGTCAAAGGACTCACACCAGGCTGCAGACTGCCGGAAACAGGCTTGAGGCTGGTTGAAGGAATAACAAGTGTCAGAACCAGGATGCGAGATTATGTCAAGGGCTTCCTGATCATGTCGGATGTTGGATCTGGTACTCGGGTTGCAAATGTTTTTGACAGAAGTCTGTGTGGCTGCAGAGGCTGTGGAAGCACTGGAGGCGAATCCATGGGCACTCAGTGATTCTGGGGGACTCTCTTTTACTTCTCTTTCTCTGACTGTAAGATGCACCAGTCAATTTCCGCTGATGGCAAATCTTTGCCTTACGGCTGATTAAAATCAATTTTATGCAATATTACACCTGTTTTATTACATGACAGTAAAGGAATCTTGAATACTGAGAAATACAAGAAACACCTATGAATGCTGCAAGACCTGCTTAAGTTCCCTCAGCATTTTTGTGGTTTTACCACAGGAACATTAATTAGTCACCCCAAATCCAGCCATTTTTTTCCAACAAAGCAACATTCACAGTGGAGCAGAGCAAAATCAACTCCACATTAAAAAGGTTCTCATTGCAAAATACAAACTCCAGAACAATGCCATCAAAGAGCCAAAAGGAATTCTAATTTAAATGTAAAGACACATGGTGGAAAATCAGCTTCAGATGACGTAATTTGTTCTAAAGCAGCACAACTTTTCATCCAGAAGCAATAAGCAATAGCCATTTCTAACTAATATAAGCAGCAGGTATTTTCAGGCTGACACCAAGAACATCTGGAAAATAACACAAATTCTAATGCATCCACATAAACCAAGAAAAGCCAGGCTGACTCTGGAAATAACACAGCAATAAAAATCACAGCCGAGGAGCTAGAATCTGGCTAGATTAAGCATAGATCTCACTTGTTCTTCTGCATAAGAAAGAAACAGACTCCAGCATAATATTACCCCCAGTGGAACAAAACAATAATAACTACAAATTAACAGCTTCCACACCAAAGTTGGGCCAAATCTGTTCTAGCATTCTCCCAAATAGGGCAAGTCAAATTCATAATGAAAGACTCACAGTGAAAAAAACTACATTATGTCCAAAATAATTATGGACATCAAAATCGAGTCACACTAACATTAGAATAATGGAAGTTACACTCAGACTACAGTACAAGGTTACAAAATATTCATATAAAAAAAAGTCCAGAGAATATGAATCAGAAGATTAACATCATTAATAGGTACAAATATCAAATCTAGTTTCAGAACAGCAATGTTCACACCATCAAAATGGCTGAAACTACATGACACACTCGTGCACGCACCCCGCCTCCTCCTCCCCGCCCCCCCCACACACACACACACAATCTCCAGAATGATAGCATTTACAGAAGTTTTCATCCTTCCAAACTGAGCAAATCCATATGCAGATGCATACACTCTACTGAATAGGGTTACTCCAAATAGGATGATGCCAACTCCACCTTCTCCAATAACACTTGTATGGCGGTAAAAACACCTAGAAAGTAATGCATACACTTGGAGCAACTGCAACACTAGAAAATAGCACATAATCCCAAACTGAGCAAAACTAGCCATAAAACTGCAAAACTTACACATCCATTTTGAGTAAAAACTAATCTAATAGAATGTGATTCAAACACGTACATAAGAAAACATGCTACATTTTACACACCCAAAGGCCAAAGCTAATTGCAAAGTAACTGGGCTCATTCCCCAACACAGGAAAAGTATCAACGTAAAAGCACATTTACCATAAATAGAAAAACCTATCTTAAAATAACAAAAATAATAATTATAGAAGGATTACACCAGTTTTTAACAACATCAGTTTTAGAATAGTATCACTTATGTGCTCAAAAAGTAGAATCTAGACTCTAAAACACGTCATAAAACCAAATTATAAAACTCATATTTAATATGTGGACCAAAGCTGACTTAAAACAACAGCACTCACATGCCTGATTAGTGCAACACTGATTCTAAACTCACATCTCCCGAACAAAGCGAAGCAGGCATAAAATCATCATTATGGATTTACAAAGGGAAAGTCTTTCCATTCTAACTTACTGGTTTTCTTTCAGGATGTGAGAAAGGAGCTTGATCGGGGTAAGGCTGTGGTTGAAGAGTACTTGGATTCAGTAAGGTCTTGGACACTTCTTCTGGATAAGCTGGTACTGAAAATAAAGAAAGCTGGAATCAGTGGAAATATTTAACAATGGATACGTAATTGGTTGACCGTCAGAACCGATTATGTGTGTTACATGGATCAAAAGATGCCTAGGAGAATCTTACCAGTGAGATCAGAATGGTCTGCTTTGGCCACCTTGCTTTAACATTTTTGTAAAATTCTGGAGCTAGGAGCTACAAGCATACTGACTAAATTTGAAAATATACAAAAATAATGAAGGTGACAGACTCAAATGCTCACAGGTAAACTATTTGAGGACTGAATATATTTAGAATAAAAACAGAAAATGCTGTGGGAAGAGAAACAGATTTTTTTCTTGTTTTACAGATGCTGACTGACCCACTTCATGTTTCCAGCATTTTCTGTTTTTATTTCAGATTTCCAGCATCAGTAGGTTTTTGATTGTCAAGCGTACTTGGGAATTAGGCAAGACAGAGATCGTAAACAAAAAATCTGGATGGAAAATAGAACAGATTTAGCTGTTCATGTTAACAATAAATGAAAGTGATTGCAACTAATGCTCATCAGTGTCAAATCAAACACATCAGATGCTGGAATGTCTTAATAGAGATACCTCACATTTTCTGTAAAATGCTTTTAAAAGTGGACAGAATAATATCTATTTTTGCTTAAAACAACAAAAAATCCCCTGAAACTGCTGAAAGTACATGGTAAAGGCAACTTGAACGATCTAGTGAATGGAAGGATTGGATTGTTATGTAAATTGAACGTGTATTCATTGGAAAACAGAAGTTAAGTGTTTGCTGCTTTTCGAATTATAAAGGGACCGATGATGGTTCATCTTGTTTGACACAGCAGAACTAGAGAACATCATACTTGAGAAGGGTTAAATTCAAAAGTTACCTCTAGAAACAAATCAATTGGCAACTCATAGAAAAGGTTCTCATGGGAAATGGATGAAATTAGTGTTAATGTATTCAAAAGCAATGAACTAGATTTCTTCGACAAAAAAACATTTTGCATTACAATGAATGAGGGATTGAAGTTATGCTGCAACTGTACAAGGTACTGGTGATGCCACATCTGGAGCACTGCATGCAGTTCTGGTCGCCTTACTTGAAGGATGTATTGGCTTTGGAAGCAGTGCAGAGGAGGTTCACTCGGTTGATTCCACAGATGAGGGAGTTAGCTTATGAGGAGAGATTAAGTCACCTGGGGCTGTACTCACATGAATTTAAAAGAATGAGAGGGGTTCTTACAGACACCTATAAAATTAGATAAGTCAGAGGTAGCCAAGTTGTTCCCATTGGTGGGGAGACTATAACTAGTGGATATAGCCTCACAATCCAGGGTAGTAAATTTAGGACGTAGATGAGGAAGATTTGCTTTTCCCAGAGGGTGGTGAATCTATGGAATTTGCTGCTCATTGAAGTAGTGAAGGCCACTTATATATATTTAATATATTTAAGTCAAGGTTGGATAGATTTTTACAAAGGAGGGGAATTAATGGATATGGGGAAAAGGCGAGTAGGTGGAGATGAGCCTATCATCAGATCAGCCATGATCTCATTGAATGGTGGAGCAGGCTCGATGGGCTGGATGTCCTACTCCTGTTCCTGTTTCTTACATACTTATGAGAAAATTGTCAACAGAATATGTTTGGGCAAATTAGTTTTCTACTTGGTGTTAGCCTCAGCTCATTTTGGAATCGGTTGCATTCCATTTTAAAAAGCCTGGCTTATTTAGATAATAAATGATGTAGACTTTAGTCATCTAGAAATTCCTCTTCCCAAACGTTAATACAAAAATAATGGAACACTAAGTCCAGACTGAACTAACCACTCTAAAATGACAGAACTCACACTACTGAACAGACAACAAGTCTAAAAACATTTAAATAAAGAACAAATAACACTGATCCAGAAAGCCGGAAAATACACACCTGTAAAGAACACTGATCCTAATATACTGCCCCTCACATATCTATCCAGAAAACAGAGTAGACTGTTGTCCCTACATACCTGCACAGAAAACTGAACTAAAAGTGCTGCCTTGAGAGAAAATTGAACCTCGTTTACCACCAGGCGTAAATCTGTGCAGAACAGTATTAGTCCCAGTATATCACGACTCATGCACAAAGGTGAACAGACAATGGTCTCCAGAACATCATCGCTTTAATACTGACAGAACATTTGCCTAAAAATTATAGTGCATTGTAAAATAAATGTAGGAATAACATTTTAGTGTTTTAAATATAATTATTGTGCTAGTGCATTAAATTGCAACCAAGACAAAGATATAGATATTGCATGTTTTTGTATTGAAGGCACTGTTTGCTACTCTTCAGTTGAATCTGAACTCAGCAGATCAAGTCTGTTATGAGAATGATCAGAATAACAGAGGAAAGCAGATGTGCATTGGAATCGGGGAGACCAGCAGGATTTGGAGACTGCCACCATCAAGGAAAAGGGTTGGGATTTTGAACAGACTCAGACAAGGTATTTGGGGAAACCAAAATCATGTTTGAAATGGGAGCATATCAGGACTGGAAGCTGAGATGAAAGTGAAGTAAGGGGTGTGGGCTAAGGGAGCTCTGGGTCAAAGATTTGGGGATTGTTTAATGCAGGAAGAGGATGAAAGTGGACTGATGAATTACAGTATATTTTGGTGTACAAGTTGACCTCCCCCTCCCCACAGCCTCATTTTAAGGGTTTTATGGTATATCTGGCATATGTCAACCCCAATTTTCTGGTTGCCTGAAGTGTCCGTTGACTGGTGTATAAGTCAACCCCTATAGCTTGTGATACCTGAGATGGGCAAATTGATTTGCAGGGCATTATCTGGAGGTGACTGATATCATGGAAGGTCCATCAATACAACGCAGTATGAAGAAAATATGAAGCGAGCTTTAAGTTGAAAGTGACAGAAATTGTCAAATTACCAACAACTGCGTTGCTGCCAGATAATTTGATGTGCATGAGAAATTGGTAAGAGATTGGAGGAAGATAGAAGAGACTTTAAGAAACATACCAAAAGGCAATTTCTTTGATAAAAGGGATCACTCGTTGGCCAGAGTTGTAAAATTACATTGCAGAATAGGTACAGGAACAGAGGCAAGATTGCTGCATAGTCATCCAAAATAAGAACATTTGCACTACGGTGGCTCAAGTCGTGCCCAGACCTTACTGATAAATTTGAGGCTACAGTAGGCTGGTGCAATTGTTTCATGAACAAGAAAAATCTGGATTTACGTCAAAGAATTAAAATTGCACAGAAACTACCAAAAAATCTTGATCATAAAGTTGTAAGGTTTAACCCTGCAGTTATTTTTGTACATTTCTTTGATAAAGGATGGATGGATGAAAATGGTGTAAAACTATGGATAGACAATCTGTGGAACAGGCAGCCAGGTGGTTTATGCAAAGAACCGAGTTTGCTGGCCTGGGATATGTTTCGTAGCCACTTAATTGTGAACGTTAAAAGGAGATAAGCACTACATAATACTTAATAGTGGTTATCCTGGGTAGTTTGATGTCTATATTGCAACCTCTCGATGTCTGCTTGAATAAATCATTCAAAGACTGTGTGCACGAGGAATGGAATACATGGATGTCATGTGCAGAAAAGTTGTTTACAAAAGGTGGGGCAGTGTGTGCTGCATTACTTGATGTGCTGTGTAACTTTATGCTCAAGGCATTGGACAAAGTTAAAGTAGAGGCTGTGATAAAATCATTTACAAAGTGTGGTATCTCTTGTGTAATTGATGGCATGGAAGATGATTTATTGTGGGACACAGACGACGAAGCTGAAACCGCCTCATCAGATACAGACTGGGACCCATATGATGACTGTTTAAACAGTGAGAGTATGGATGTGCTTGCTGCTATCTTTGCTTCCATTGACTTGATCAATGACAAAAATAAGTGAGATAAGATGGCAGTCAGCAAAATGCTGAAACAGTTAGATATAGAATAATACCTAGTTTGGTTATTACACAACAAAAAGCTAATGGAACTGCTAAAATGTCTCAAAGGATGTTTTGAATGAAAGTATTGAGCACGTTCTCATGTGGAAATAGATGGTTCAGATGTTAAATTTTTCTTTTAGGATTCTGAACAGAAGAGATAATGTCAATTATCACAAGACAGCCATCATGTTGGGACTGAGAAGGGCCTTTCAATGTGAAGAGCCAGGTCAAATTCCCTGATTGCCATAATTTTTACTAGGAAATGGTCACTAATATGTTTAGCCTGGGTTAAAAAAAGAATTGCAACTGAAGAGTTGAAATGAACAATCCAATTCTGAGACAATATGAATCACTCACACACCCAAACAAACCACCAGCATTTCATACACAGAAAACTACCAACAGGCATCTAAGATCCAAAGTCCTGGCACAGCCAAACAGAACAATATGGACTCTATTCCCAATTCCATAATAGAGCAAAATAACAGTGGTCATACTTGCCAATACAGCAATATGGATTGTAAAATAACAGGCACTCAAACAAAGACACATAATTCTGAAGAGAGAAGCACCTAATTTTCATTGTGACAATTCAGTGGGATATTTAAGCAACGATAGCATCATGTTTAAGTTTATTGACACATGTATCAAGTGCACAAGAAAGTTTGTTTTGCCATCAGTCCAGCTTGTAAACCCATTAATCGTCAAGTAAAATGGAGTACAGAAGGGCAGAGTTACAGAGAGAGGTCAGTTAGTACAGAGAAAAAACAACATTATTTTGCTTGTGTGAGACTGATAATCATGGGAAAGAAAGTGCCTTTAAATCTGGTGATGCATAATCTGACATTCATGAACCTTCTTCTTGATGGGAGGAGGGTGAAGAGAATATGGCCGGGGTGGGATGAGTCTTTTAATAGCTTTACAAAGGTAATGAGAAAGACAGTCAATGGAGGGGCTTGTGTAAAGCACTGAGCTGCATTCATAACTCTGCAGTTTCAGTCCTTTTGGAGCTGTTCCTGTACAACACAGTGATGCACCTTGACAGGATTCTTTCAACAGTACATCTACAGAAGTTGTGAAGGGCTTGCCATATTTCTTCAGGCCTCTGATTAATTAGATGAGATAGGGTGGCCATTCCAATGGAGGACATGGTCATAGGTTTCCATATATTACTATATATAAACAGCGTTTTAAAAATTTTTTTATAAAGATTTAAACAGTATTGTAGAAACAACAAATGCAAACACACATAGAGACACACACACACACACACACACACACACACACACACACACACACACACACACATATATATAGTAACCTATGACCATGTCCTCCTTTGGAATGGCTTCCCTATATTAATAAGTGCACCTACCTGACAGAATGGAGCTTGCAGATTTCAACAGAATAATAGAATAATACAGACTTTAAAATGGCAGCATTCATCCATCTCAATAGCCCCTTTTAAATTACAGCACCTGGGTAGCCCTCCTGGGTCCTGGGTGCAATTATTGGGTCAAAGGTGCTGGAAGCACCTTTTAAATTGTAGGAGGATTGACCCATTAATCATCAACCCAGTGATTTACGGGGATCCCGACCCTGCAACGACATGTCACGGACATACCGGATGTTCAGATGCTGGCTGCCCGGTGACGTATGCATGCAAGCGCTGACGTTTTCAAATTGCCTAGGTAAGTTTAACTGGGTTTTCTGACTACTTGGTTAACTCCATTTTACACAGCAGTTAGATAGGGCCTAGTCAAACAACATAAACTGTAACAATCAGCACTGACACATGTCAACAAGCTAATGTTGGTTACAAAATAGCACAGTTTGCATACTCCCTGAAAAACAAGACTAAAGATCAAATTATTATTATCTTCAAAATAATACCAATCATCCTTCAAACACACAAAGACTAACTCAAAAAAAAACTTGCTTTCATTGCAGATCAGAGTAAAGAACCTACACTCTAAAATATACCTTTAAATAACAGCAACATTCACACAACTGAAGGAAGGTAGGAAGCAACAATTTAAGTAATACCATGCACTTTCAATATTGCCTCACATGAGATCGTATGCCTTCAAATGAAGACCAAAGTGTCTAAATGACAGGAAGAAAGGTTTTCATGTATTTTTGGTCATCTTTTGGCCAATAGACTGCAATTATTGAGTTCTATATTCTTACAGCAAGGAAACAGGCCCATATGTCTTGCTTCTTCTTGCCAAACAACAAGCTCTCCTGCTTTAGTCCCACCTGTCTGCATTAGGCCCATAGTCCTGCAAGTCCCTCCCATCCATGCTGTTATCCATGTAGTTCTCAAAGGAAGCCAACGTATCTGCCTCTACCACTATGTTTGGCAGCTTGTTCCATATGCCCACCAACATCTTAGTGAAGAATTATCTCCTCATGTCCCTCCTGAATTCTATCCCCTTCACCTGATAACTATAGAACCTCTCATCTTAGAGTCTCCTTCTCAAGGAAACAGACTATCACTATTAACCATATGTATGATGTGAAAGGATCAACATGTGATGCTTTGTTAGATTGTTAGTGGGTTGACTGCTTTCCCTTCACCTCCCTATTAAAATAGTTATGAATGTGGGAGAGGCCCAGCTCATAGGAAAATAGAGCTAGAGAGAAAGGAAAAGGTTTATATTGTCTGCTCTTGTGTTAAAGTTATTATAATTTCTTCATTCAAGTGAAAGTATTTGATAACAAAATAAAAATTTTTTGGTCTTTTTTCACTGAAATCTGGTAATCAGAATTTCTGTACAATTGGCAGGTGGTAATTGAATTAGAAGCCTTTTGTACAGTTAGGTAGGGAGGGGAATACATCATTCTTATGGCGACAGGACTCAAGGTGTAAGTGTGTTGAGAATGGAAACACATGATTGTTATTTTCATCCATTGTGAGCACGGTATTCCTTGCATCGCAGGCATCAATGTGATTGATTAAATTGGTGTTGTGTGCTTCATATTTATCCTATTCCACGTGATTGCAGGTGGAAATGGCTTTTCTTGCAACACACACAAGACCTCTGCAGCCAATTCTTGCACATCTGGTACACTCTTCCTTTATGCCATCTGGGAGATTTAAGAAAGCAGCTGTGGCCATTAATCCAATATTCAAATTGGCTTGAAATGTGATCTATCCCAGCAAGGAATTCATTTTCACCATTTATATTCCAGATACCTAGGAAGCAGTAATTAATTCTCAATGGCTTCTGATTGCACGATAAACATGTAATCAGGGATCAACTTCTCCAGAACAGAATATTGTGATAATCTGATATCTGTTACTATCTGCTAATGATTCCCCAAATAAACAAATGGTCCCTCCATGGCTGATGCCCCAAGTAAGCTTCGGGTCCCAAGTACCAACATGCCTGGTGTTTTATGCCCAAGACCTTGTGTTTCTGTAAAATCCAAATGAGTAGGCTGGAATGCCTAGATAGCAGCAATACTTTGCATGGTCATTACTGACTTGTTTTGCATATATGGTTGTATTACATTGTGCCCTTTATTGTTGGGTGGGGGATGTTAATGACAATCAAACATTTTAAGATTCAAGATTCCTTTACTGTCATGTAATAGTACAGAACAAGTAATATTGCATGAAATTTCCTTCTGACTGCCCTAAAGCAGACAAAAACTCACCATCAGTGTCACCCTGTACGCCTTTCGATCAGAGAGAAAGGGAAGCAAAAGAGAGTCCCTCAACAGTCACCGAGTCCCCGTGGATTCGCCACAGGCTCTACAGCTGCACAGTCTCCTGTTCGTCAGCAACCCAAGCTCCAGATCCAAACCTCCGTCACGATCAGGAAACCTTCAGAACTCAAGGCCCTTTGGGAGCCCTTGCCCTCAGCAGCCCATCAAATCTCTGCTCTGGTACCTAGTTCCCATGAGCCAATTTACAGCAGCCCGCAGCCCAAGCGGGTCCCCTGACCAGAAGTTTCCCGCAGCCTATATGAGTACCTGAACTGCTGAGAACCTTGCTGGTCCATTGCCATGGTCACCATCAATATCAGGTAAGCAAATATGACCAAGATTTAAATGGGAATACACGAAGTGTGGAGATGTTCAGGGGTGTGGGAAAATCTTGGCAAATCTGCTGGCACAAATGTCACACTACCTCTAAAAAATTGCATCATGCAGAAATAAGGAGGTAATCTAAAGGCATGGACTGTTTTTGTTTATGATACAAAAGTGGGAAGCATAGTAAAATCTGAGAATAGTAATTGATTTACTCAAGGACTTTAGTAGTGATCAGTGAGGGTTGGGATCTGAGCAGCAGGCTGTGCCTGCAAGGGTATGTCATGCATGGTCAGTGGATCAAGCACTTCTGATGCCCCATTCCTCTGGCAGTGATGGAAGGAACACATGTTTAGCTGTCTATTTGGGAAGTCCTGCTACCAGACAACCAAGATTTGTCGCTTCTCCTCACTTCACATCATCAAATAATTAAAAAAAATGCCATTTGGAAATTATACATCTTTAAAATTTAAAATTCTTTATAAATTTAGACATACATTGACTTACAACCCTTGTACATTTTTGGAGGGTGGGAGGAAATGGGACATCCTGGGAAAACCCAGATAGACACACAAAGAATATATAAACTCCTAACAGACAGCACAGGATTCCAACCCTGATCCCTATAAACTCCTAACGGACAGCATGGGATTCCAACCCTGATCCCCATCACTGGCGCTGTAAGTGTTGCGCTAACCGTGCGGCTCTATCAAATTCAATATGAACAATCCATCTAATCCCAGTTTCTGCCCTCTCCTCATATCTCTGAAAGTCCTTCTTTTCATATACTTTTCTAGCTCTTTTATAAATGCTTCAGTTGAAAGAGCCTCCACAACTACTGACAGAACACTCCACATTCCAAACACTCGTTTTGTAAAAAAGAGCTTTTCCTTGTTTCATTTTCAATTATTTTGTAGGTCACCTTAATTCTACATCCCCTGCCTTTATTCCTGTTCCACCGATACACTTTATGATTTCAAATGCCTCTATCGAATACCCTCTCATCCATTTACTGGCATGTTGCAAGGAGAACCATTCTGGCTTCTCCATTTGATTCAGATAACTGAAGTCCTCATCTCTGGAATTACTTCTGTAAAATATCAGCTGCACTTCCTCCAAAATCTTTACTTTTTTCCAAAAATGTATCATTTGTGATTAGCGGTTTCTGCCCTGTATCTTGTCTGCTTTTTAATCTATTTTCTTGACCTGCATGCTACTTTCAATGAACTGTGCAGATGTACCCTCATCCCTCTCTGCTTTTATGCTCTGCTTAGAATTCTGGCCTCTAGTTTATATTCCATCTTTTCATTGTTCCTATAAAAACTGTTAACTTGACTATTTATGGTGTGCAGAAATTTAAAGCAATGATCTTAGAGTCTAGAATTAGTGGTAATTGTGAAAAGTCAGTAACATCAGAATATGGAATCAAGCATTTGAATTTTGACCTAGTGTCATGTGCTTTTAATTTTTAAATTTAAACATATGGGCATTTGTCAGAATTATTTAAATGGTTGGAAAACTCTTAGAGACCCTTGATACATTATCTGGAGCAGTGATGAGGCTAAACATGATGCTGATCCTAGGACTTCAGGTGGCTCAAAGAGCCCTGGCTCTATGCCAGAGAAAAAAAAAGAGGATTTCATTTATGTATTGATACCAGCAGTCTGATCTTTAAATCAGAAGGTTCTCAGTTCATCTTGCATTCATATAATCAAGGGTGATACTCAAGTATACTCCTCACTGAATGCAATATTGCTAGCTACTCTCAGTTCCTGAAGTGATAAAGATGCTCCTCTGCCATCTGATGAACTGATACTTATCCCTCAACCAATCTCACGAAGTCCCTCGGAAAGTACTGAGACTGTGTGAACAGCTCGTTACATTTCCCTACTTAACAAAATTAACAACTCAAAAATTTGATGTGAAGGACGTTTCAGGTTATGAAACAGAGATATGGCTTCCAAACACTTTATCCGACATTGCATACAGCCCAACGACATTCCAGAATAGTGCCTTCTACCAACTATGAATTAATAACATTAATTCATGGCAATAAGTCTGATGTAGGAACATTCATAAAGTTATTAGCAGCTGTACCATAAGTCAAATAGAGCGACACCATCACTAAAATAATAGCACCTCCACAACTAGGCATACCAACCATATTTCTTAATACATGCAACTCAAACTTCTGTTAAAATTTAACATGGAGCAGAGCATTATAGGAGGAGAAATGGGGAAAGGACACGCAAATCAAATGATTAAGTGTAAAAAAAAAAGTTGAAGTGAAAGAGTTAGAGGCTCCAATACATAAACTTTAGAAATAGAAAGACACATAGATGAATCTGTAAATATTGTAAGAGGGATAAATATCACAGACAGTGTACAGAAGTAAATTTATTATACAAAGTATATGCTAACTTTGTCTCAAATATTCTTCCCTGTTGCTGGCAGAGAGGAAGGAAAGTAAAAAAAGGCCTAATTAGCTCAAGGATTTATTGTTTCCTGACCAATTAATTATCAATGGAACTTAAAAAGCTTCAAATGGCAGAATGCTGGTATTGCCATTAAATCATAAGATGCAGATTCAGGCCATTTGGCCCATCAAGTCTTCTCTGCCATTAAAATCATGGTTCCATCAACTGTACTTAAAATCATAGCTGCAGAAAGCATATAAAAAAAATGTATTTTCATCCCTCCTAAGAGGCTCAGATGGAATTTTATCCTGGTCAGGCTTAAGGTGGAACCCACGAGAGAAGAATTGACATTTTTTTCCACCACACAATAGAAGAGGCTTTATGATTTAATGTGCAAATGCCTACAGCAGTGTAATATTAGCATGTCTCTTTGCCTGAGGTAATATTCATTCTGCAATTAACTAGTTCTAGGAGACTAGAAGAATGGTCTTAATATTGTTCCTCATTTGGATATCCAGTGAAAAACCAATAGTTGAATTTATACCTTGCACATTGGAATATCGGTGTTGTTGTTGGATGTCGAACGTCCCAATCTCAGAGCATTATAGTTTCTCAGGACCATATCCAAGTCCAACATCTTCTTTAGCTGCTTTGCCAAAGACCTATCTTTCATCATAAGATCATGTGTAGAGATGCTGGATAATGATTGCACAATGCACATAGCTCTTTAAGATATAATATCCATATATGATTTAGATAAAAATGGAGATGAGATGATAAATAAGCTTGCATATGACAACAATAGTTGGAGTTAGGGATAGTGGAGGCAACTGTTAAAAGGGAAAGCAGATTATAGATCTGTTTGGCAGAAACATGGCAGATGGAGTTTAATGTGTTAGATTTTGCACTTCTGTAGGTCAAATATAAGAAAAAGGATGCAATAAGTAGTCAGGCCCTTAGGTGCAATGTTGTACTGAAGGAAATTGGGTGAACATCTGTAGCTCCTGAGAAGTAGAAATACAGGAGAATTGGGTGAAAAAGAAGGCAAAAGGCATCCATGCCTTCATCAATCAGGCCAATGAGTATGAAAGTCAGGATATTATGTTGCAGTTGTATAAAACTTTGGTTAGGCCACATTTAGAAGATTGTGTACAGTTCTAGTGCTCACATTACAGGAAGGATATGGAGACTTTGGAGAGGTTACAGAAGAGATTCACCAGGATTTATCCTAGATTAGAGAGTATTAGTTATCAGGAAAGGTAGAACAAGCTTGAATTATATTTTTCTGGAGAATTTGAATTTTTTTCAAGGGCGAAAATGGCAAATACGAGAGAGTATAACTTTCAGGCGAAGTTTAAAGTAGATATGGAAGGCATTTTTTTTCCCCCATGGACAGGGGCCTGGAGTTCAGTTCCAGGAGATGGTGAAAGCAGATACATATCGATACTTATGAGCATTTGACAGTCAGATAAATTTTTCGTATTAATCACCAAATGATATTTTTCTACTAATTCTGGTCAATTAAGCAAAGTAATATTGAGCTTATAAGAAACAGAGTATTGTTTGCCAATTCATCTAATGAATATGTCCATTCGTTTTTTTTTTAAACCAGTATTTTCAATTATTTAACATCAGGCGCATAATGAAGTCACCAGAAAATTTGATGCCTGATGCACCAAAGTGGCGAGTTCAATTCTTATGTAGTGACTTTGATCAATAAAATAGTTGCTTAGAGGCTGAATGAGGCAGTTGTCTGCAACACATTTCTTGAATAATGAAGCCCAAATGAATTTTATCAAAGGTCTTTATTAACGAACACAAAAGAACGAACACCTTAGTAACATTCAAAATCAATAGCAAAAACTACTGTAGGGTTAACGTTATAGTGAAATACCAATTAAATCATAACATGTAATGTGTAACATTCTAACATTCATACAACATCCATGTAACATTCCATGTAACGGCCAACAGAAATTATCAACACTTAACTCAGCCTCCTCAGATCACCAAACTGACAAAGCAGGCTAGCGAACCTCCTTTTCAACGTGTGCAAACCCTGCACATGCACATTGAAGAATGCACTGGACCTAGCTCCAATTGCTCGCTGCCGCTGGGGCCGAGCCAATTGCACATGCACCACTAGGCTCCTACTTACTCCATAGATGGTGCAGGCCTTCATGCATGCGGCCAGTGGGAAGAGGCCTATGGACCCCAGGACACTGCTGATGTTTTTGGCTCTTACACCAGCCCAATTATCATAATGAGACGTAATGATTCTAATAATAATTACAGAATTATATGATCAATTATAAATAACAATTAACTACATAATATTCGAACATTATGCAAGTCTTCTTTCTTCATTAATTATAAGGTCAGATTTTACCAGCACAGTAATAGAATTGTACCAACTACTGCACTAACCATGCCAACGAAATAGAAAACTCACTCCCAGGAAAATTACCCAATACATTAATACTGGTGCCAAACAACAATATCACAGTCATTACCAGAGGTCAGGGCCCTGCCTGATTCAGGTGGGCTTTCCATGAGCATCTGCTGATCATGGCTCTTCTTCCACAATGACACATTAAAATCCTACTTTGCATGTCCTCAACACCATTCAGAAAAGCCTCTCGGGGAGAAATAGAGGATCCAGAAGATATCTCTGAAATTTAAGTTTGTTTGACCAAGAGTTTGGTCCCATGAGGATAGTATTTACTTCTGTAGTCAAGTTTTCCTGCTTTTTTATTGACAAGAATGGACATCAAAAGACCACTTTATACATTTTTCACCCCATTTGTAGTTAATCATCAGGACATTAATAAGTCTTAGCTATGTATAATGGCTGGATTTCAAACAGAAATCATGTCAACTTCTACCTGGAAGTAAAAGACATTTCAATAAATATGTTCAGAAAGATGATATCCAGTATCATTATCCTTCTTTGACAAAAAAATAAATGATAACCAGAGAATGATTGGTTTTACAGCAATGAAGTTAATACATGGACATAGATTTTGATCCCATTCCTGGTCACCAAATAATGCATAGGCTTGTCTACTGATCCCATCATGATAATTTAAAAACAAAAACAAAATAATTTTAATTTGAAAGCTGAGATTCACTAAATATCAGATCTTATTGTTCACTTCTTCCACATGTTACTCACTGGACAATTTTATCCACACAAATTTTATTTAATAAAGAGTAGATAAAATGTCCAGAAAGCAAGTATGTTGCTTAAGTAATCATCTTCTTTGATAAAATGACAACAGATAGTAGTTGGCCTTGCATCAATCAAATTAGTATTCAGACATAGACTTTGATCCATTCAATGGGCACCAGCTTCTCAAGTGAAATTAGACTATTTTCAGTGTTTGTTGCCCTATGTGACACTGAATTCAAGGTGGCTATCATGTTTGCGACATAACCAAGATCACCTCGCTTCACTGCTTTCTCACGGCCTGAATCTTACCTCAGCTGCTGCGGAAAACCTCAACTTCCTTGATGATGACCTCCTTCAATCTATCCCCCCAAAAATCTGAGTTGATCTTCGGCCTCTCTAACTCAATTCACCCATCTCTGTACTTGCTGACCACAGAGGCTGCTTTTAAAATGCACTCACACATTTTTAAATAGTTCCAGTGTCTCATTTATCCATTTCTATTTTAGTTCACCCAGCTCTATGACTCAAGATCAACTTTCAATTCTGGCTTCATGCTCACTCCCAAATTTACCTGCTTGACTATTAACGACCCCGAAGACTACAATCCTTAGTATTCCAATTTTAAAAGCAGGCATGTGAGAAGTAGATATAGACCTATGGATAAATAATGTAGTGAATTTTGGAGTACAACAGTAGCTAATATTTTATATTTGTTTCAGGCAAATTAAAGACAACTTTCAAGAACATTTTACTTTGCATAAAGGGAGATCAGCACTTGGTACAAGTACCCAGATGGAATAATGGAAGTGTTAACCTAGAATCTTTAATATATAAAAAAAATTGACCACTGAAGCTGACTGTGCTAAAACGTAAATGATTAAATAATGGTTGTGCTTTGTGAGAAATACATGTCATTTTATGAATCTTAAAAGGATTTGCCTTAAAGTCTGATACAAATTAATAAAGCAATTGCAGCTGATTGATTGACTATCCTTTTAAAAGAAATACAGTTTTAATCTGGAGATTTATCGTCTCAGACAAACACATTTTTTCACTGTAATAACAGTTCATTCTCAGTGGATGAAATTTTACACTCAAAATGGTAGCAGAGTTGGAAGAAAAACTTCTGACATTGTGCAAAAGAATTTGCAATGAATCCTCATTTAGTACACGAGCTTGATGATACGCTAAAAAAAATTCTACCATCTAACCTAATTCTGTGTTTGTACATCAAATGAAAATCTCATTGGGTCCATGTGACCTATCCAATTCAAATATTTTATCCACATGAATGCAGACTAAGCCTTTTATTACTTTAACTGCACATTTATCAACTCCAAATGTCATCTGTCAGATATGGGTGCATTCTCACTTCATAAAATAGGTCTGACGATAGTCAAATTTTTTCTCATCCATAGTTTAACGTTCATGTAAATCTTCACATTATCTGAAAACAAAAACAGTTCCACGGAAGCCTTCATCCAAATAGATAGTGCAAAGCAAGTCCTAAGCTCATTCTCAAAAGCTATCAAAGTAAATCTCATTCACACAGCAATATCCATATCAGTAGAAATCCATAACATTCACGAAGCCATCAAATCTTTCTTTAAGTTAAGTTTGGTTCTCTAATCACATCTCTCTATGTTTATTGATTAACCCAGTCATTCCAACCATTTTTTGGCTGTGGTCCCTTAGGACTCTGCTCAAAATTTATCACCTTCTTCCCTATGAAGCAGTCAAGTTCTGGTTTCTCCTATCAAGTACATAAAAAAAATATTTATGTTATGGAAGGTGAAAAGAAAAACAAGGCATTTACTTAAATGTCCTGTTGCCCCCAGGGAGGGGGTGGTTTGTGTGGTAAGGCCCTATTGAGAATGGTTGGATTATTACAAATAATTACTAAGGAAATTATTGCAGCACATTTGGAAAAAAAACATAATCAAGCAGAATCAGCATAATATTGTAAAGGGAAAAATCACATCTGGAAATGGTCATGAGAATCTTTTGAAAAAATGTCAACCAGGGGGTGCCAGTTGATCAACTTAGACTTATAGAAGGTATTCAGCAAGGTGCTTCACAAAAGGTTAGGCCACAAGATAAGGCCCATGGTGCAGAGGTAATATTTGGCATGAGTTGAGGATTGGCTAACAGAAAGATGCAGTCTAAAGGGATAAGGGGGTTATTTTCAGATTGGGAACCTGTTACCAATAGGGTAATACAGGAATCAGTGATGGAACCACATTGTTTATACATGGAGACATACATTACAGAATGAGGCTTGAATATGAAAGCACCCATATACACCAATTCCACTTTATTCTCCCCACAGTGGACAATGACCAATGAACCTTCACGTCTTTTCAACGTAGTAAGAAAATGGTGTGCCTGGAGGAAACTTGCGCAGTCACAGGGAAAAACGCTGCCTCCGAAAAGTTGCCATCAAATTTAAAGATACATCCCACCTTTGTCACATACTCTTCTCCACCCATCCCACTGAAAAGAAGTTTGAAAACTCCCAGCACCAGATAAAAGGAAAGTTTCTTTCCTGCTATTATCAGATTCTTGATGGACCTCTCATTGGTAAATTGATGATATCCTTGCAATGTTTCAACTGATTTTTTTTTTCTCTCTGATGCATCATACTCTGTACTTTTGTTTTATTTTGCTCTCCTTGCAGTACTTAAGAATGGATTGATGCACCTGTAAATGAAAAAAGTTTTTCCACAGTTCACTCAATAACAAAGGATTCAAATCTATCAAAAGGATCAATTCAAACTTGAGACAGACAGGATTGGAGGTTAGGATCGGCACCAGGTTGCTGGAATTGCAAAGCAGCTGCTTAAGTTGATGTGCTGCAAAACATCTTGGAGTAGGGAAGGAGAATACATAGTAGGTAAATTAATGGACATCACAAAAATAGATGAGAAGGCAAGTTGCAAGGACAAAACAATTTACAGAGAGACATTGTTATGAAACTGAGGAAACAGTTGGCAAAGTTAGTATAGTAGGAAAATGTCTCGTCCATTTGAAAGGAACAACAGAAGAAATGGTGTTTAAATGGAGAGAAATTACAGAAGGCTGCAGTTCGAAAGGGCTACAAGGGTCCTTGTGCATGAAGCACAGAAGCATACAATACAGCAAGTGATATGGAAAGCAAATTGTCCTGTACCCTAAACTCTCATACCTCTTGTTTCTATACATTTGAAATTCACCTGCAATTGGAAAAGTTTCTCACAATATTAAGCGATTTCATGCATTTTTTCTCAAAAATGTACCGAGCAGGAGAGTTGTTGGCTAATTAGAAGCAGTAACCCCTTTGAGGATTGGGCACTTCATGTGACAGTGAAATGTTTGGCCTGGAAGTCAGCCTGAAGAAAACTGAGGTCCTCCATCAGCCAGCTCCCCACCATGACTACCAGCACCCCCACATCTCCATCGGGCACACAAAACTCAAAACGGTCAACCAGTTTACCTATCTCGGCTGCACCATTTCATCAGATGCAAGGATCGACAATGAGATAGACAACAGACTCGCCAAGGCAAATAGCGCCTTTGGAAGACTACACAAAAGAGTCTGGAAAAACAACCAACTGAAAAACCTCAAAGATAAGCGTATACAGAGCCGTTGTCATACCCACACTCCTGTTCGGCTCCGAATCATGGGTCCTCTACCGGCACCACCTACGGCTCCTAGAACGCTTCCACCAGCGTTGTCTCCGCTCCATCCTCAACATCCATTGGAGCGCTTACACCCCTAACGTCGAAGTACTCGAGATGGCAGAGGTCGACAGCATCGAGTCCACACTGCTGAAGATCCAGCTGCGCTGGATGGGTCACGTCTCCAGAATGGAGGACCATCGCCTTCCCAGGATCGTGTTATATGGCGAGCTCTCCACTGGCCACCATGACAGAGGTGCACCAAAGAAAAGGTACAAGGACTGCCTAAAGAAATCTCTTGGTGCCTGCCACATTGACCACCGCCAGTGGGCTGATAACGCCTCAAACCGTGCATCTTGGCGCCTCACAGTTTGGCGGGCAGCAACCTCCTTTGAAGAAGACCGCAGAGCCCACCTCACTGACAAAAGGCAAAGGAGGAAAAACCCAACACCCAACCCCAACCAACCAATTTTCCCTTGCAACCGCTGCAATCGTGTCTGCCTGTCCCGCATCGGACTTGTCAGCCACAAACGAGCCTGCAGCTGACGTGGACTTTTTACCCCCTCCATAAATCTTCGTCCGCGAAGCCAAGCCAAAGATTAGAGTAATTCAGACACAGAGACTGCAGATGCTGGAATCTGCAGCAAAAAAAAAACTGCTGGAGGAATTCATCGGAGTAAGCAACATCTGGGGAGGCAAGAGAACAGTTGACATTTTGGATCATGACTTGCATCAGGACTCAGTACAAATACTGTATTCATATGATTTACTTTTACTGTATTTTACCGTGCATCTTGGCGCCTCACAGTTTGGCGGGCAGCAACCTCCTTTGAAGAAGACCGCAGAGCCCACCTCACTGACAAAAGGCAAAGGAGGAAAAACCCAACACCCAACCCCAACCAACCAATTTTCCCTTGCAACCGCTGCAATCGTGTCTGCCTGTCCCGCATCGGACTTGTCAGCCACAAACGAGCCTGCAGCTGACGTGGACTTTTTACCCCCTCCATAAATCTTCGTCCGCGAAGCCAAGCCAAAGATTAGAGTAATTCAGACACAGAGACTGCAGATGCTGGAATCTGCAGCAAAAAAAAAACTGCTGGAGGAATTCATCGGAGTAAGCAACATCTGGGGAGGCAAGAGAACAGTTGACATTTTGGATCATGACTTGCATCAGGACTCAGTACAAATACTGTATTCATATGATTTACTTTTACTGTATTTTACCGTGCATCTTGGCGCCTCACAGTTTGGCGGGCAGCAACCTCCTTTGAAGAAGACCGCAGAGCCCACCTCACTGACAAAAGGCAAAGGAGGAAAAACCCAACACCCAACCCCAACCAACCAATTTTCCCCTGCAGCCGCTGCAACCGTGTCTGCCTGTCCCGCATCGGACTTGTCAGCCACAAACGAGCCTGCAGCTGACGTGGACTTTTACCCCCTCCATAAATCTTCGTCCGCGAAGCCAAGCCAAAGATAAGATTTTACATTCATACATTTTTAGCCTCAAATATAGAATTGCAATGTAACATTGCTAATTAAAAGGGTAAAGAGATTAAATGGTCTGGCAATTTAGTGAACGTTTATGGAGTGCATACTCGTGTGCAATGTAAGATTTTGTTCGAGCAAATCTCATGCAACCAATATGTGGTAAACCACTGTCTGTATACTTGACTGACTGTACCTGTGGCACCTCCCACCAACTCCTGAATAAAGGTGACTGTTCCACAGCCCCCCTCCCTAGTTCAGGACAGTCAACCGTGATAGACACGACTCCATTTTATGATGAATAAAAGCCTATCGATTTTTACATAACTTCAGTCTTTTGGATGGTGCATCAGAGAATTTCATCCCCCATTTCTCATGCACACAAGATGATAGAGAGCATACTGTACTTAGAACAGCACGAGGATGCGTCAGAATACTGTCGTGCTGAAGTGTAGGGTTTACTAAAATTGTATAAGCAAGGGTGTGGTGAATTACTCTATTTCTGATTACCTGGCTCCACCACATTCTGTGACTGTACCTGTGGCTCCTCCTTCTTTGACTCTTCAATGCCTCTAACAACATGACCTTTCCCCAGAAAGCCCAGGTCACAGCACAGGTTGAGGTCCCCGTCTATTGTGAATAAAAGCCTATAGATCAGTGACTCAGTCTCAGCCTCGCAAATTATTTACTGCGTGTCAAAGAGCATTAAACCAAGTAAGACATTAAAACAACAGTCCGGAAACATTTGGTCAATTATAGCAGGTAATAGGCATGTTAATAGTTGGATGTAGAACTTCACTGTGTTTAGATCGCACACTGCATCTTCCATTTGACATTGTATGCCCTCTTTGTACATCACAGACTTCAAATGGCATTTCACAAAGATGTTTCCTGTCTGAATCAGATTCTGCTTCATTTAACACTGCAAATAAAACTGATGACAGATGTTTTAGGGCAAAGGTTTAATTGTGCATAAGATTAAAACTTGATCTGATATCAAGCAGCCAAGGGGAGGATATTTTGCAAAGCCAGCCTGACTGGAATGTAACATATTGGGGTCGGGTTGGTCTTGGTTTGGGTAAGCAAACCTTGTTTTAGTGTACTGCCCTTCCACTCATGTTCTTAATTCCTTGAAGGTTTGGTATTCAAATATTGAAGATGATTTTGTAAGAATAACATACATCTCAACACTGTGTTTGATATTCAAAGTTAAGTAAGCATACTTGTTCACAGTGTTTGCATGCAGAGTAAATAAAAATATCCCCCCTACTATTTATACTACAATGCATAAATACATGTTTCTGTGAACATCTGGGCCAGCAATCCTTATAGCTATTGGCTATTTTTGCCACTCTGTCCTGAACCAGTCAGCATCAGGCTCATGAAGTGGTTACTCGTTTGTCAGGCACCAATGAACATCAGCAGAAGGCTTTGGGCTATATCTCTTCCAGTGTTCCTCGGTGATAAATATTTAGGTGTTAAAGCTTTTGTGAAGAAGATTCACAATTTCGCCAAAGCCTATTGTAGAAATGAATGCAGCCCAGAGTCAGAGTAAAAATGGCACAATAATGTTTGTTGTAGAAGAAACTTAAGGAGAAATATACCAATCATACCTTGAAGAAGGGCTCAAGCCTGAAACATTGGTTATATATCTTTACCTCCTATTGTCACTGTGAGACCCTCTAAGTTCCTCCAGCATTTCTGCATTTTTACTACAGTCACAGCATCTGCAGACTTTTATGTTTCATTTCGTACTGGAGTGAAGGCCGTACAAATCAAATTTGAAAATCACAATTGCTTCAGAGAGGGAGTTAATCAACATAGTTGATGTCTTTCATCTGATGGAGATGGCAACATGCCTATTTCTCTGAATGGACCTGTGAATATCTGGTGAAATTGAGAAATATTCTTGGTGCTTTAATCCTTTATATTGGATTGTTTTTTTTTAAATGCCTGAAAATGAGGTTTTCATTAACTGTGAACAATGCTTGACTGAGATTTGAGCTGGCAAAGTCTGACACTGACAGAAAAAAATCTGACAAAGGGGTTTAAACTTCCATGTTACTTTGATGAAGAATATCTACAGGCAAATTTGTTTGAGAATTACCCATGCTCAAAATAATTCAGTATTTATGTGCCAGTAGTTTTGATAGCTTGCAATTCACTGTGATAATTTTGTAGGGCAATTTCATAGGACTGATCAACACAGAATAAAAAGTACCTAGAAGCTTGTACCAACTCTTCTTACAAAGCCAGGATTATCATTTTCTTCCACTGAGCACAAACAATCCCTAAGATATTAATGGCTACAATCAGAGTTATTGTTCAGTGAGTTCTATTTCACAGTTCACAATCTAACACTGAACGTCTTCAAATGAATTTGATTGTGCTTCAGTATAAAGTACAGTTCACATAGATGCCATTTTCCCCAGGTTTGCATTTAGATTTATAATAATCACTCCAAATGTAAATTCATTCTCCTTTTATGCCTCACTTACCCAAAAGAGCAAGTATTTTGAGTCATAAAATCTCACAATCAGAACTTAGTGGGATATGTTTGGATAACCAGAAAATGGTGAGAAAGGCAAGAAAATAGATTTAATTGAACCCTTAATAAAAATTAGAAAGATACAAAAGTTATAAAATTAAATGCAAGATGAAAGTGGAGACATTTAATAGTTTAAACTCAACAAATTGCATTTTTCCTGGTCGCAAATTTTGTTTTCTTAATTTTGGTGGTGAATACATGTTAAATTATTTGGTCAGTGTCCAAGATTTATTGCTGGCGTTTAAGGTGCACTAATGCCATACGGAATTACAATAGCATAACAAGAGCTTGGGAATGATCCACAAAGGTATTACACTTTCTGACCTGGGCTAAACTAGTCTTTGTGTTCCATTGAACCAATTGGTCGATCAAATACCATAACTATACAATTTTAGTATCAATTGGTCCACCCAATCCTATTTTCTCCCATGTTAAGATGATGCAGGAATGAAACAATTGTATTTCCTCACAATAGAACTCCAGTTTTCAAATACCCAAAAGGAATGAAGACATTTTATTCAACATCTGTAATCACAGATTATAAAAATCTCTTGAAAGTGAGTCATAGCAGAAAAAAAAAACTGGGAACCTCTGGTTTAATACATTCAACTATAATTCAGAAGGTAGAATGGAGGGTGGGAGTGATTAAATCAAAGAAAGAATGTAGAGAATAGTTTCATGTTTTCAATGAAACAGTGAAATTGTCAAATCTTGCTTTTAACTGTTGCTCAGATGATGGACTTCACCATGCTAAAGGAAAAGTGATTGTGAGATTGGGCATTTTCTGTACCCATAGTGAGTGAGAATTGGACATAATGGAGAGTGAACAAGCTAAAGATAATAGGGGTGGAAATAAGAGATTGTGGATTGGTGGGGGAAAATAGAATCATACAAGGAATGAGAAATTGGAGATTAAGGGGCATTGGAAATTTCAGACTACGTCAAGCTAGGTGTGTGGGGTGAAGCAAGAGATTGTGCAGAGGTTAGAGATTTGATATCTGGGCAGCAAGGTGGGAAGATGTTGAGGAAATGAGGGGAAGTTACAATTCAGAGAATTTGAAGAATCAATAATCAGACATGCTCAATAGCACAGAATGCCAGTTTTGTGAACTGGGGTAAGTTCCTCTGTACATTCTGACCACAACAGTGTTGTAAATTAATTTATTTAAGAGATCAATTCTTCATGTCTCTTCTATATAGCATTACAAATGATCACTTAGAGCACACATGTCAAACTCTGGCCCACGGGATATAATTATATTTGGCCCGCAAGATCATTTCAAAAATGTATTAGAGGTGGCCTGCCCTGCAGCGAGAGCCGATGCTGTTTTTTGGTAATGTCACCCCCACCATCCTCCCCCTTCATTGCACATCCTTCCCCACCCCCTAACTATCCCCTCCCCCCTAAAACCACCCCCCTTAAAAGATGGCCAGAATATTCTCAAAAAGGAATCCAGAATAGTAAAGTTCCACAAACCTTCTGCTGGGAATCCTAACAACACCCGGGCATCAGATCCACGGGACGCGGAGGGAGCAAGAGTGTTGCAGGTTGACCGTGCAAACTTTGAGAACGGGGAAAACAAAATTGTAACACGAGAAGTCTGTCGATGTCATCAGCCAGCAAGCCAGTTGGAAGGCTCCCCGCACAACCAGTCACTTCTCCCACCTGTTGAGCGGTGCGGCGGATTGGCGAGCGCCTGTGATTTCCTGTCGGCGCGACGGACATGGCAGGCTGCGCACGGCCCCCGCTGTTCCGCAAAGGCTGATCAGCAGCGCGCTGGGCCTGAGTGGGTGGGTGAACAGGGGTGGGCAGAGGGTGTAGGTGAGGAGTAATGGGCAGGGGAAGTTATGGTGGTGTGAGGGGCAGTTAGAGCGAGGGATGAGTAGAAGGATGGGCGGATAGGGAAGAGGTAAAAGGGGAGGGGCAGGGCGAGTAGGGGAGGGGTGATTAGAGGGTGAGAGATGGGTAGAGGGAGGAACAGGTTGAGGGGAGAGGCAGTAGATGTATAGGATGGGGTGGGAGAAGGCAGAGTGAGTGGAGTGAGGGGTAAGTAGAGGTTGGGTAAAGGACTGGTCAGGTAGAGGGATGGTGGGTCGAGGGTGAATAGAGACCTAGAGCCTGAGGAGTGAGCAGGAAATGCTGAGTCCTGATGCAGGCCAAAATGGATACAGCCTGTGAATGCTGACTACATCTCCACAGGGACCAAATATGTTTCCCTCAGGTCAAGCAAAGGGTGAACTTGAGCTACCTACTCCTGACCTGTAATATTATCCTCCTAAAGTTATATCCTAAAGTTTAACATTACATATGTTGAAAGAAGAGAAAACATGCAGATGTTGTTGAAAATTTTCAATAAATATTTAGTTCGGCCCTCGACTTAGTCCAAGTTTTTAATTTTGGCCCTCCGTGAATTTGAGTTTGACACCCCTGACTTAGAGCATACTGCACCAAATAAGGTCATTCAATTCTCCTCCATATTTATTTATCTAAATCTATCTGCACAACTATCTTGTTCCCTTCTCCAGTCTGTCTAGTCACCTCAAATATATACATTGCTTCATCCACTTCCTGTGACAGCATGTTCTGTGTTCTCATAACATTTGCCATAAGGAAGATACTCCTCCTTTCTTTCTGGATCTATCCTGTAATGCTGGCTCTTGTTATGTTTTTCCCCATGGGTGTTTCATATGTGTTAGTTCTTAGACCACACATGGATGAAGGAAAAGATTCTTAACTTTAAAGTTGTAAACAAACTGAGGCAGGCCATTAGGTTTTCAAGCCTCCACTACAGATCTCACATACAGCCTGTCTGTGTGAGCCTCCTGCAGGCAGCCAAGTATAATCATACAGGAACTATGATCCTTAAGATCTTGCTAGTAGCAAATGCAAACATGATCACTATCAACATTGTTAACATTTTTAAAACTTGTTTTGTGTGTTCACATTTACCTACACTAAAACTTGAAGAGCAAATAAGATAGCACTACTTCATTCTATAATAGGAGTTTTTAAATTTGCTCAATGAGTCTCTTTGGAGGATTCACATGTCTTGCCGATCTCCTGATTGATTGCCTTGAATCTAAGTTGTTGCCTCAGATGATGTCTTTTCAGATGTGTATTCAGGTTCTTCAACAGTATCCGTCTTTCAATCTACTGTGGTGACTGGTCCCATTTGAAAGTCTTGACAATCTCTTCACAGAACAGCAACTTCATCTGTCTGAATGGTGTATGATCTTGGTTGAACTTCACTAAGGACAGTTCCCTTCTAAGTCCATAAGTTTGTTTTGTCTTTTAGCCTTACTTGGTCACCAGTGTAGAGTTACGGTAGGTTTTTTGTTCCTCTGTCAAAGTAATACTTTTGGTTTTCTTTCTGTTGTTCTTTGAAATTCCTCACTTTCTCCCCCTTTGTTTTGTTTTTAGGAGGTTCTCCTGAATGGGTAGGTTGGATCTTAGCCTACATCCCATAAGAAGTTGTGCTGGTGACATATCACGCTCGAGAGGCATTGTGCGGTATACTAGCATGGTATGGTAGAAGTCTGTTCCACTGTCGTTTGCCTTGTTCATCAGTCTTCACTATCTGTACCAATTTTTCCACTAAACCATTGGACAGTGGTGCGTTCAAAGTCCCAATCTTTGGCAAACTGTCGGAACTTTGAATTGCAAAACTGGGGTTCATTGTCTGTGAAGACCTCGCTTGCCATGCCATGTCTGAAGAATATGGCTTTCATACCTGTTATAACAGCATCTGCAGTGGTGGTGTTCAGATTACACACCTCTGGATACAGGGAGTCATAGTCTGTGACTACCAGATAGTCCTTCCCTTGACATTCAAATAGATCAGCACCTACCTTCTGGTAAGGTCTGTATGGTGTTGGGTGCGGCTTTAGTGGTTCTGCAGGATTCCTTGCCTGATTTTTCTGGCATATTGTATAGTTTGACAGTTCATTTGTTATATCATTGTTGATTCTTGTCCAGTACATCACCTCTTGTGCACTTACACTTTTTGATTCCGAGATGTCCTCCATGGATCATTTTTAGCATCTCTTTTCTCAGACTCTTTGGGTGAAGGATTTTGCTTCCTTTGTAGATGATATATTCAACCACTGATAGTTCCACCCTGCAGTTCCAGTATTCTGAAACATCAAGAGAGCAGTCCTGCTTCATGTTGGACCATCCATCCAAGATACTTTTATTGTCAGTTGTCTCAGTGTTTCGTCTTTGTTTGCCTCTGACTTTATGAGCTCTATTTTTGCATCTGATATGGGCAGTGCACTTGTGATCATGTCCACGAAGGCATTCACGTCTTCATCCATTTTGGTGGTTGCGGGATCTCTCATGTCAACAACTCTAGACAACATGTCTCCTGTGAACATTAGCTTATCTGGAGTGTATGCCATATTCAGTGCATAGTGTTGCAGCCCAATCATCAGTTTTGTATTCTAAGTGTCAATTCACTTAATGGCTTTTGAAACAATGCAATCAAGGGCTTATGTGATGCTGAGGAGCCTCTTTTCAATTTGAGTGTATCGTGTCTCCACATCTGTCATTGAGCGTGATGCATGCACAATGCATTGCCAGTCATCATATTTTTGCAGAAGAACTGCACCAACCCCACGATGTGATGCTTCCGATGATATATTGAGGGGTCTCGTTGGGTCATAAAACCTCAGAACTGGTTCCTCTGTGAGCAGTTTCTTTAGTTCCCTTCATGACTTTTCATAGTCATGATCCCACTCCCATTCAATGTTCTTTTCTGTTTGTCTTCTCAATGGATCCGTCTTTTCTGAGAGGTTGGATATGAATTTACTCATATAGTTGACCATTCCATTAAACCTCTGTATGTCCTTGGCATGTTCCTAAAGGCAGACACCTTACTAGGATCTGGTCTGATGCCCTCACTGCCAATAATATCTCCTACAAATATCAGGTCTGTCACACCGAGCTGGCATTTCTCTCTATTATGCTTCAGGTTTACTTCCCTTGTTGCTTCCAGCACTTTCCTTAGTCTCTCATCATGCTCCATTCTCTTGGTTCCCCATACTATGATATCATCCATTGATGTATCAACTCCGTCCAGGTGCTCATAGATCATATGGATCATTTTGTGATATAATTCAGGAGCTGAAGCAATTCTGAATGCTAGCCTTAGGAATCTGTATCTGCCAAATGGACTATTGAGCTTACTTCATCCAATTTGAAAATTCTAAGCTTTCCATTCTTTTTGTCCAGAACAACGAGTGAACTCACCAACTCCATTGGCTTATCTATCTTTGAATCATATTCAGTCTTTCCATCCTGTTGCTTTTGAAGCACAAATGGAATTTTTCTGCATGGATGTATTATCGGTGGCACACCTTTATCCACTCTGATCATGTGTCCTCTGGAAGACAGCCTAGATGCTGAAATAGGTCATTGTACTCTTTCATGAGTTCATCATTGACTGTCTCTCCTTCACTTTCCAAAATGAGGACACTTTTTACCAGGTTCAGTTTCTCGCAAGCTGTTGAACCTAGTATGGTCTGTACATCCTTTGGTAACATGATGAATGCTAACATATGCTCTTTGTCCTTGTGCTTCACTTTGACCATGCATTCTCCTTGCACTTGTATATCAGTACCTGAATATCCTGTCACCTTCATATTTGTTCCATATATCTTTGCTCCTGGTCTAATCTTCTTAAAGATCAGTCTCTGATATTACATTAATTTGTGCACCAGTATCCAATTTTTCTGAAATGCATATGCCATTCAGTTTTAATCTCAACATCCATCTCTTGTTTCTTTCTTGATTTCAGTCACAATGTCAAGATAGAATTCCTCTATCTCCCTTTCATCTACTGCAAGAACCTTGCTTTGTTGCACTTGGATCCTACAGCAATGGGCATAATGGTTGCTTTTGGTTGCACATATTGCATGTTTTACCATATGCTGGACACTTTTTTGGTAGATGTTGTGCATCACATTGACGACATGGCTTTCGATTGTCCCTTTCATTTTTGTTCACTGGCCATGCCTCTCTTTCCACTTTCGCACTCTTTTTATTGAATGGTTTATGTCTGTTCTTGCTCACTGCATCCATGTGGCAACTAGTTTCACTGAACACCTCTTTTGCCTGCAATCTTACAGTTTCTGCAGCTCTACAGAGTGTTATGGCTTTTTCCAGTTCTTGATTTTGCTCTCTTAGCAGTCTTCCCCTTAGACTATTATGTGGAACACCACACACAAGTCTTTTATCAGTGAGTTGGTCAGTCCATCAAATTCACACGTTTTGCTTCTGTTTCTCAATTCAGTCACATAATGATCAATACTTTCTTCTTTTTTCTGTACATGTCAAAAATCTGTGGCTCTCAAATGTCATAATACGTTTAGGTATGCAATATGCCTCAAACTGTTCCATTATTTTTTTCCAGTTTCATTTTGTCTCCTTCAGCAGCAAACGTGAAGTTATTATAGACATCGAGGGCTTCATCACCCACGACATGTAAGAAAACTGATACTTTCACTTTATCACTTTTCTCGTCAGCTCCGACTACCACTAAATACAATCTGAAATTCTGTTTCAATCTGCTCCAATTTTCAACCACATTACCCGCCAGCTGAAGTTTTGCTGGTGGATGTATTTCTTCCATTTTTCACTTCATTATTTTCTCTTCACTGATCAGTTGCTGACTTTAGATTTTTCCTTTTAAAGTATTTCCTTTTCATTTCCTTCATCCAAATTCTGACACCATGTTTCATCTTGTATTCATATGTGAGTTCTTAGACAATACATGCATGAAGGAAAAAAGTTCTTTACTTTTAAGTTATTGTAAGAAGCCCATAAGGCTCCCTATGCCATAAGTGTTCTGTGATTAATAAGGGATTGCTTAAGGTGGAATGTGGGTGGAAATAAAAAGTTTGAAAACCACTGTTTTAATCATTCAAAATTGATTTGTTATGTGCACGGTTTCATCACTCCAAAGGAAATGGACCAATGACAATTTTTCTCAAGCAAAATATTCCAGTAATAATTGGGTCAAGAGCAGTGATTTTCAACCTTCCCTTCCTACTCACATGCTACCTTAAGCAATCACAGAGCACTTATGGCATAGGGAATACTTAAAGTGGTATGTGAGTGGAAAGTAAAAGGTTGGGAACCACTGCCATAAGGCATGTAATGAGGTTTTCAAGCCTTCATACAATAGTCACTTCATCCGTGTGAGCCCCCTCCTGGCAGCCAAGTATAATCAAACAGGAACGATGATCTTGAAGACCTTGCTATTTGCAAATGCAAACATGATCTCCATCATTACAACAGGTGGAATCATCTTCTCTGCATCCACTCTTTTGAAACTCTTCATAATTTGAATTACTTTTATTAAATCACCTCTCAGCCTTCTTTTCTAAAGAGAAAAGAGAACTGCTATATTGCTCCTTTACTGATATTTCTGAGAAACCCTTGCATTTTTGGTATCATCCATGTAACCTCTCAAGTACCTTTATATCCATTTCATACCAGCAAATACACTCTTCATTTTTATCCCTAGAATAAATCTTACTGCTTAGTTTGCTTTTATGGAAGTGTTGGAACTCCTGCAATGATCTGCTGTTTAAGGTCATATTTTTAGATATTGAAAGTGTTAATGTTATAAAGAACACAATCATAAAAGTGCAAACCCCCCAAGATCTGCAGGATGTACGGCAGACAACACCCCTTCGAAGACCGAAACAAATGCCCCACATACGGTTCTGAATGTAGAGCCTGTGGTCAAGCAAACCACTGGGTGCAAATGTGCAAGGCTGGGATGAAGAAAACAGTAATACCAATGAAGAAAAAAAGACAAGAAGGTCCACCACATAAAAGGAAACAACAATGAGGATTTTGACACCCAGGTACTAGGCATAGAATCCATACACCTTCACGAGATATCGGGTGAGATGAAAGCTCTGGCTGTGTCTATAGTTTCAGCCAGCTTCAAGCTATTATTCCCTACAAGAGACTTTTCCTCTTCAGGATGGGCGCTTCCTCATATTAGTTGATCAACTAATCTTTCCTCTATATCTTTAAATCTGCATTTTGCAGCAACTATTTTTAATCTAGTGAGGAAGTTTCATCAGTCTCTTGCATTAATCATTGAAATTCATAGCATTTAATTCTATAATTAGACTTGAGTTCAAGATGAGAAGCAAACTTTGCAAATATATCCTCTGGATCTTTCTACACCTCTGTAAGCTCCCGACTATTAAACAAGTCAAGACCTCACTCTCCTGTCCAGAGAAGTATATAACTGACCTTCTCTTCTACTGTTGCATTTTTAAAATAGCTTTTGAATGCTAAATTGCACTTCTGCTGAAACATTTTAAACGATTCACCAATATCTTCAGCCTCCCAGTCCATCGTTGGGTGCAATGCTGTTGCTCCAGCCATTTTTTTCAGTAATGTTTGTTTTCTCTTCTTCCCCTTTGTATTTCAGTGACATTGTATGGCCTTATTCTTGTTCTTTTATACCAGTGCCCCCATGTTATGTCTCTAGTTAATTGGGAGGCTTCTTAAATAACTTAGATTTGCAATATTCAAGTAACAAAAGAGACTTTACTTACTGATGCCTTTCACCATCTCAGGAAACTGTTCATACACACTCATATACATATGCCCTACAGTGGTGCACTACAGTGAGAAGGGTATATTATTATATGGTTACAAAATAGTTCACATTATCTTGACTATAGAGTATCTTGGATGACTGAAGCTCGGGTTCACTGCTGGTGGCTGTGTGGCTACAGAGATTACAGGAGCAAAGGAGGCAACACTGTCAGAGCAGGTGGTTGGATCCATGGACACTTGATGTCTCTGAAGGGACTATCTTTTACTTCCCTTTACCTTTCTGTGTCCCTTTACAGGCAAATAAAAGTGAACAAACTTGGTGTATTATGTAGATGAAATAAAGGAACCTTGGACAAAAGTAGATGTGCTGCTCAAGTTGTGATGGATAGTTGAAAGTTGCTCCTCATGGTAAATCTTATAACACCCTGTAATATTTTATAAACAACTTTGTGTTTGGTTTCCAAATGTGTTCAGTGATCCTGGGTTTAATTACTCACAATAATGTTTAATATGCACCCTTTCCATTTTTTCAGCGTACTTCCTTCATGTGGTCTCTTTGCTTGGTTTGATCGCATCAGTACTTTTCTATATTTCCTTTCTCTCAGTGCAGTTTTAATCATTTTTCAGCTTCCAGTTGAAAGTGCTGCTGTTGGTTGGTGCTTTGTCGGGAATCATCCTGCTTGAGATCTTTCCTGTTCCCTATGCTTGGAGGTTTGCATGTTAACGTAGTAAAGCATGAAGTAAAAGTGATACCACTCCATATCAAATCAATCCAGTTAAGTTTCTCAGATGCAATTCATTACAAACTAATTTACAAGCCTCTTTAATCCAATTACTCTTTGATTTGCAACTAAAATATTTGTATTTTAATAGTGTCAGGTTTCCCACTATGAAAGTTGGTATACATTACCTCTAACACTGAAACACTTGTTAATGCAACTTTCCAGAGAAGTATTAAAAATGTATTGCTCTGCAATACATCTATCATTGAAATGTTACCAAGTACAGTCAGTTCACTAAAACATTTGACGTAAAAAAAATTCAAATCTGTGGGAGCTGTTCATTTCTAGCTCACCCCTTCTACCTTTTG